>NC_058520.1:381962492-382262492 GCF_904849725.1 Hordeum vulgare subsp. vulgare | reverse complement strand
CTGCGGGTTCGAGAACTATGTAGACATGACCCGAGTGACTCCTCGGTCAATATCCAATAGCGGGACCTGGATGCCCATATTGGATCCCACATATTCTACGAAGATCTTATCGTTTGAACCTCAGTGCCAAGGATTCATATAATCCCGTATGTCATTCCCTTTGTCCTTCGGTATGTTACTTGCCCGAGATTCGATCGTTAGAATCCACACACATATTTCAATCTCGTTTACCGGCAAGTCTCTTTACTCGTACCGTAATACAAGATCCCGCAACTTACATTAAGTCACATTGCTTGCAAGGCTTGTGTGTGATGTTGTATTACCGAGTGGGCCCCGAGATACCTCTCCATCACACGGAGTGACAAATCCCAGTCTCGATCCATACTAACTCAACGAACACCTTCGGAGATACCTGTAGAGCATATTTATAGTCACCCAGTTACGTTGCGACGTTTGATACACACAAAGCATTCCTCCGGTGTCAGTGAGTTATATGATCTCATGGTCATAGGAACAAATACTTGACACGCAGAAAACAGTAGCAACAAAATGACACGATCAACATGCTATGTCTATTAGTTTGGGTCCAGTCCATCATGTGATTCTCCTAATGACGTGATCCAGTTATCAAGCAACAACACCTTGTATATAATCAGAAGACCCTGACTATCTTTGATCAACTGGCTAGCCAACTAGAGGCTTGCTAGGGACAGTGTTTTGTCTATGTATCCACACATGTATATAAGTCCTCATTTAATACAATTATAGCATGGATAATAAACGATTATCTTGATATAGGAATTATAATAACAACTATATTTATTATTGCCTCTAGGGCATAATTCCAACAGTCTCCCACTTGCACTAGAGTCATTAATCTAGCCCTCACATCATCATGCGAATTACATTGTAATAAGTCTAACACCCATACAGTTCTGGTGTTGATCAAGCTTTGCCCGTGGAAGAGGTTCAGTCAGCGGGTCTGCTACATTCAGATCCGTGTGCACTTTGCATATATTTACGTCCTCCCCTTCGACGTAGTCGCGAATGAGGTTGAAGTGTCGTTTGATGTGTCTGGTCTTCTTGTGAAACCGTGGTTCCTTTCCTAAGGCAATGGCACCCGTGTTGTCACAGAACAAGGTTATTGGATTCAGTGCGCTTGGCACCACTCCAAGATCCATCATGAACTTCTTCATCCAGACACCCTCCTTAGCTGCCTCCGAGGCAGCCATGTACTCTGCTTCACATGTAGAATCTGCTACGATGCTTTGCTTGGAACCGCACCAGCTCACCGCACCCCCATTAAGAATAAATACGTATCTGGTCTGCGACTTAGAGTCGTCCGGATCTGTGTCAAAGCTTGCATCGACGTAACCCTTTACGGCGAGCTCTTCGTCACCTCCATACACGAGAAACATCTCCTTAGTCCTTTTCAGGTACTTCAGGATATTCTTGACCGCCGTCCAGTGATCCACTCCTGGATTACTCTGGAACCCGCCTGCCATACTTATGGCCAGGCGAACGTCCGGTCTAGTGCACAACATTGCATACATGATAGAACAGATGGCTGAAGCATAGGGGACAGTGCTCATATGCTCTCTATCCTTATCAGTTGCTGGGCACTGAGTCTTACTCAATCTCATACCTTGTAAAACCGGCAAGAACCCTTTCTTGGACTGTTCCATTTTGAACCTCTTCAAAACTTTATCAAGGTATGTGCTTTGTGAAAGTCCTATCAAGCGTTTCGATCTATCCCTGTAGCTCTTAATGCCTAGAATGTAAGCCGCTTCTCCTAGGTCCTTCATAGAGAAACTTTTATTCAAGTAATCCTTTATGCTCTCCAAAAACTCTATGTTGTTTCCAATCAGTAATATGTCATCCACATATAATATTAGAAACGCCACAAAGCTCCCACTCACTTTCTTGTAAATACAAGATTCTCCAACCACTTGTATAAACCCAAATGCTTTGATCACCTCATCAAAGTGTTTGTTCCAACTCCGAGATGCTTGCACCAGTCCATAAATGGATCGCTGGAGCTTGCACACCTTGTTAGCATTCTTAGGATCGACAAAACCTTCGGGTTACATCATATACAACTCTTCCTTAAGGAAACCGTTAAGGAACGCCGTTTTGACATCCATCTGCCAGATTTCATAATCGAAAAATGCAGCTATTTCTAACATGATTCTGACGGACTTAAGCATCGCTACGGGTGAGAATGTCTCATCGTAGTCAACTCCTTGAACTTGTGAAAAACCCTTTGCCACAAGTTGAGCTTTATAAATGGTCACATTGTCGTTAGCATCCGTCTTTTTCTTAAAGATCCATTTTTTCTGAATAGCCTTGCGGCCCTCAGGTAGTACTTCCAAAGTCCACACTTTGTTTTCATACATGGACCCTATCTCAGACTTCAAGGCCTCCAGCCATTTGTTGGAATCTGGGCCCACCATTGCTTCTTCATAAGATGCAGGTTCATTGTTGTCTAACAACATGATTGACAAAACGGGATTACCGTACCACTCTGGAGCAGCACGTGGTCTCATCGACCTGCGTGGTTCGATAGGAACTTGAACCGTAGTTTCATGATCATCATCATCAACTTCCTCCTCAACCGGCGTCGCAACGACAGGGGTTTCCCCTTGCCCTGCGCCACCATCCAGAGGGATGAGAGGTTCGACAACCTCATCAAGTTCTATCTTCCACCCACTCAATTCTCTCGAGAGAAACTCCTTCTCGAGAAAAGCTCCGTTTTTAGCAACAAACACTTTGCCCTCGGATTTGAGATAGAAGGTGTACCCAACTATCTCTTTTGAGTAACCTATGAAGACACACTTTTCCGCTTTGGGTTCCAGCTTTTCAGGCTGAAGCTCTTTGATATAAGCATCACATCCCCAAACTTTAAGAAACGACAATTTTGCCCTTTTGCCATACCACAGTTCGTATGGTGTCGTCTCAACGGATTTTGATGGTGTCCTATTTAAAGTGAATGCAGCTGTGTCTAATGCATAACCCCAAAACGATAACGGCAAATCGGTAAGAGACAGCATAGATCGCACCATCTCTAATAAAGTAAGATTACGACGTTCGGACACACCATTACGCTGTGGTGTTCCAGGCGGTGTTAACTGTGAAACAATTCCACATTGTCTTAAGTGAGCACCAAACTCGAAACTCAGATATTCACCCCCACGATCAGACCGTAGGAACTTGATCTTCTTGTTACGATGATTTTCAACTTCACTCTGAAATTGCTTGAACTTTTCAAATGTTTCAGACTTGTGCTTCATTAAGTAGACATAACCATATCTGCTCAAATCGTCAGTGAAGGTGAGAAAATAACGATATCCACCGTGTGCGTCCATGCTCATCGGACCGCACACATCGGTATGTATGATTTCCAACAAGTCACTAGCACGCTCCATTGTTCCGGAGAACGGAGTTTTAGTCATCTTGCCCATGAGGCATGGTTCGCACGTGTCAAGTGAATCAAAGTCAAGTGACTCCAAAAGTCCATCGGTATGGAGTTTCTTCATGCGCTTTACACCAATATGACCTAATCAGCAGTGCCATAAAAACATGGCGCTATCATTGTTAACTCTAAATCTTTTGGTCTCAATGTTACGTATATGTGTATCATCACTATCAAGATTCAATATGAACAATCCTCTCACATTGGGTGCATGACCATAAAAGATGTTACTCATAGAAATAGAACAACCTTTATTCTGTGACTTAAAAGAGTAACCGTCTCGCAACAAACAAGATCCCGATATAATGTTCATGCTCAACACAGGCACTAAATAACAATTATTCAAGTTCATAACTAATCCCGATGGTAACTGAAGGGAAACTGTGCCGACGGCGATTGCATCAACCTTGGAACCATTTCCTATGCGCATCGTCACTTCATCTTTGGCCAACCTTCGCCTATTCCGCAGTTCCTATTTCGAGTTGCAAATATGAGCAACAGAACCGGTATCGAATACCCAGGCACTACTACAAGAGCTGGTTAAGTACACATCAATAACATGTATCTCAAATATACCTGATTTTTCTTTGGCCACCTTCTTATCAGCCAGATACTTGGGGCAGTTGCGCTTCCAGTGACCTATACCCTTGCAATAGTAGCACTCTGTTTCAGGCTTAGGTCCAGCTTTGGGTTTCTTCGTCGGATTGGCAACAGGCTTGCCGCTCTTCTTTGAATTACCCTTCTTGCCTTTGTCATTTCTCTTGAAACTAGTGGTCTTATTCACCATCAACACTTGATGCTCTTTATGGAGTTCAGACTCTGCGACTTTCAGCATCGCAAACAACTCGCCGGGTGACTTGTTCATCCCTTGCATGTTGTAGTTCAACACAAAGCCCTTATAGCTTGGCGGCAGTGATTGAAAAATTCTGTCAGTGATAGCCTCTTGCGGGAGTTCAATCCCCAGCTCAGCTAGACGGTTTGAGTACCCTGACATTTTGAGCACATGTTCACTGACAGACGAATTCTCCTCCATCTTGCAAGCATAGAATTTATTGGAGGTCTCATACCTCTCGATCTGGGCGTTCTTCTAAAGATAAACTTCAACTCCTGGAACATCTCATATGCTCCATGATGCTCAAAGCGACGTTGAAGTCCTGGTTCTAAGCCATACAAGACTGCACATTGAACTACTGAGTAGTCCTCCTTACGTGTTAACCAAGCGTTCTTAACATCCTGGTCAGCCGTAGCGGGTGGTTCATCTCCTAGCGCAGCATTAAGGACATAATCCTTCTTCCCAGCCTGTAGGATCAACTTAAGATTACGAGCCCAGTCTACAAAGTTGCTTCCATCATCTTTCAACTTAGCTTTCTCTAGGAACGTATTAAAATTCAGGGTGACTGTCGCGTGAGCCATGATCTACAACACAAATATATTCAAAGTGGACTTAGACTATGTTCAAGATAATTAGAGTTTAACTTAATCAAATTACTTGCTAAACTCCAACTCAAAATGTACATCTCTCTATTCATTTGAGTGGTTCATGACCCACTTACACTAGCTCAAGTCCGATCATCACGTGAGTTGAGTATAGTTTCAGTGGTAAGCATCCCTATGCTAATCATATCAACTATATGATTCATGATCGACCTTTCGGTCTCATGTGTTCCGAGGCCATGTCTGCACATGCTAGGTTCGTCAAGCATAAACCGAGTGTTCCGCGTGTGCAACTGTTTTGCACCCATTGTATGTGAACGTTGAGTCTATCACACCCGATCATCACGTGGTGTCTCGAAACGACGAACTTTAGCAACGGTGCACAGTCAGGGAGAACACAATTTCGTCTTGAAATTTTAGTGAGAGATCACTTCATAATGCTACCGTCGTTCTAAGAAAAATAAGGTGCATAAAAGGATTAACATCACATGCAATTCATAAGTGACATGATATGGCCATCATTACATGCTCCTTGATCTCCATCACCAAAGCACCGGCATGATCTTCTTGTCACCGGCGCCACACCATGATCTCCATCATAGTGTCGCCATCGGGGTTGTCGTGCTACTCATGCTATTACTACTAATGCTACATCCTAGCAAAATAGTAAACGCATCTGCAAGCACAAACGTTAGTTTAAAGACAACCCTATGGCTCCTGTCGGTTGCCGTACCATCGACATGCAAGTCGATATTATCTATTACAACATGATCATCTCATACATCCAATATATCACATCACATCGTTGGCCATATCACATCACAAGCATACCCTGCAAAAACAAGTTAGACGTCCTCTAATTTTGTTGTTGCATGTTTTACGTGGTGACCATGGGTATCTAGTAGGATCGCATCTTACTTACGCAAACACCACAACGGAGATATATGAATTGCTATTTAACCTTATCCAAGGACCTCCTCGGTCAAATCCGATTCAACTAAAGTTGGAGAAACCGACACTTGCCGGTCATCTTTGAGCAACGGGGTTACTCGTGGCGATGAAACCAGTCTCTCGTAAGCGTACGAGTAATGTCGGTCCAAGCCGCTTCAATCCAACAATACTGCGGAATCAAGAAAAGACTAAGGAGGGCAGCAAAACGCACATCACCGCCCACAAAAACTTTTGTGTTCTACTCGAGAAGACATCTACGCATGAACCTAGCTCATGATGCCACTGTTGGGGAACATCGCATGGGAAACAAAAATTTTCCTACGCGCACGAAGACCTATCATGGTGATGTCCATCTACGAGAGGGGATTTCTGATCTACGTACCCTTGTAGATCGCACAGCAGAAGCGTTATTGAACGTGGTTGATGTCGTGGAACGTCCTCACGTCCCTCGATCCGCCCCGCGAGCCGTCCCACGAACCGTCCCGCGATCCGTCCCACGATGTAGTGCCGAACGGACAGCACCTCCGCGTTCAGCACACGTACAGCTCGACGATGATCTCGGCATTCTTGATCCAGCAAGAGAGACGGAGAGGTAGATAAGTTCTCCGGCAGCGTGACGGCGCTCCGGAGGTTGGTGATGATCTAATCTCGGCAGGGCTCCCCCCGAGCTCCGCAGAGACGCGATCTAGAGGTAAAACCGTGGAGTTATGTGGTCGGGCTGTGTTGGGGATATTGCCTGTTAAGTGACCCGCCGAATATGGGCTGGGTTACTGTTAAGGAGATTCATCCTTTAGGGCTAGTTGGGCCTCAGCCTGGGCGGTTCCAAGTCGCAGGATGGTTATGATTTACGGAAGGACTCTGAGTTTTGCAAGACGGCGACTTAGAGACCGCAGTGGTCACGATTTGTAAAAAGGAAGGGACTCTTGTAAACCCTAAGGCTTTGACCTATATATAAAGGCGAGTCTGGAGGGGGCGAGGCAGGTTAGAAATCATCGAGTGCTAGGTTTAGGCGAGTTACGCCTTCCTTGTAATCGAATCCACATCAATACACACAAAGCAGGACGTAGGCTATTACCTCTTCTCGAGGGGCCGAACCTGGGTAAATCGCCGTGTCTCTCCCGCCTAACCCCGTTGAGTCGCCACCAAGGTGCGATGGCTCCAGTACTAAGTCCTTTCACGAGGACATCTGCCGTGACAAAACCACGACAGTTGGCGCCCACCGTGGGGCCTGCGCACGGTGGAGTTGAGTTCTCAAAGGGAGCCCTACCAGGGTCTGGGAGTTATGCGGCGGCACTCATGACTTGGAGCCGACGTGGCATCGCCTACATCGACAACCGGCGATGGGGACCTGAAGCAAATTCTCTCGAATCAGGCTACAGGGTCCCCTTCGGCAAGATCAACGTCTTCATCGGCATGATCGGGTCATCTGTTCCTGAGCCGGACACCTCCTCCGACATCGTCGAGCCGGCCAGGTACGTTCATCCAGTCGTAACACGGAATCTGACCCACCCGGTCTTTGTGGGGTTCACGCAGGGGTCAGAGGAGCCAGAGCACGCAGCGGCTCAGGAGGTTACCCCCATCAACTCTGACGACGAATCATCCATGGGCGATTCAGATTCCATCCGGTCCCTCCACGGAGACGGTCTCGGTGGCTTGTCATTGGCCATGGATCCGGAAATCCTCGATCGAACCCGCCGCCAGATCACCATCTACATGGCCGAGGCGACTCAACCCGCACAGAGCCCCGCCGGAGGCGATGGGACCGGCGGGACATCCAGAAGTGCGTCAGCAGTCCTGGTGGACTTAGCGGCGGAAATCACAAGACTAATGTCAACCCCCCTCACGCCAGAGAACCAAGCAGAGATAAACGCAGAGTTAGCAAAGCTGAGGGAGGCGGTGGCAAAGGCCCATCAGGATGCCGCGACGGAGTCCGCCAGGATGGAAACTCGACAGGCCCAGATTACGGCCGAAAGGATGCGATTGAACACCGACAATTGGCGGCTTGAAAGACAGCAGCGCGCATCCGACGCCGTCCATCAGTGGAGGCACCAGGGACGCCTGCCCCATGATCTCAATCCGACTCGCCTGTTCGACACTCCCCAAACACCCGGGATGGGAGCCGCTCCAGCAGGAGGGATGGGCCGCCCTCCTAACCCGCCGATTCGGCCGACTGAGGGTCAAATTCCTCGTTTCCGTACCCCCCCGAGGCCACTTCTCTAACCCGGTGGATAACGTTCTTGCCGCAACTCGCCATCTGGAGTCTGTCCCGATCCACGGCAACACCCCAGCTGAGATCGAAGCAAGGAACGCCATCGAGATGTTGAAAACGGCGGTGGTCCAAAACGCGCAATTCTCACACAGCCCCGAGCGATTGCACTCCACCCCCCAGGCGAGCTATACCAGGGGTTGGCCGGAGGATCAGCCAGCCGTAAACAGCGCCCCACGACACCTCCCGCGGGACAACCCGCCCGAGCGGGACCTGCCGGGCAGAGGTCCACCCAACACTCAAGAGGCTCAGACTCCTCCCGCGGGGACCGGAGGGCGAGTTGGGGTGCCCTGCTTGTCCATGGCCCTTCGAAACGAAAGAATGCCCAAGGATTTCAAAGGACCAAGAAAGGTGCCTAATTACACACCAGATCTCGAACCAACATCTTGGATCGAGGGCTATGAGATCGCCATGGACATGCTCGACGTAAACGAGGCGGTTTGCGCCAGATATTTCACCATGATGCTCGAGGGATCGGCATGCACTTGGTTGAAAAATTTACCCCCCAATTCTATCCAGTCCTGGGCCGAGTTAAAGGAGCGTTTCATCAAAAACTTCTGGGGAACCTGTAAACGACCGATGACAATCGTCGACTTGCAACACTGCGTGCAACACACGGATGAGTCGGCGCATCATTGGTCGCGGCGAGTCGCGGAAATTATCCATTCATCGGATGGCATCACGGCAGCGCAAGCTGTGCTTATCCTCGAGCACAACCGCCACTACGAACCACTGGTCCAGAAGCTGGGGCGACTCAAACGGAAAGTTCAGGATATGGGCGAGCTGATGGATACCCTCACTAGGTACGCCGAAGCCGATGATACCAAGGATCCCGGCGAGGATGGTAAGGGTAACTCGCCCAAGAAGGGCGATTCAACGAATAAGCATACCCGCCTCCAAGGCCGCAACCGTCATAACCAGGGGACCAACGGCAAGCGTAGGCCGCATGAGGAGCCCTCGGATCTGGTCGCCAACACCAACGCCAATGACGGCAAAAAGAAGAATCGAGGCTTCAGTGGGAAAAGACCGCGTAACTACGAAGAGCTGCTCAAAGGCCCTTGCCCGCACCACGCCACGGCCGACGGCCCGGCGGGCCACTCCTGGGAGAACTGCTTCGTGATGCGGGAATTTCGGGCCGAGGCAATCAAGAAGAGCCAGAGCGAAGACCCGAACCGTCGCCAAGACCAACTCGCCGCGCCCAACCAAAGGCACAACCCCTTCGGCGGTTTTCCCGAACAAGAGGCTCAGGGGGCGGCCGCAGCCAGGCGGCGGCCAATACCCGGTGCACCACCACCGGCGGTACAACCCGCCGGGAATCTTCCAGCAGCCGCCCCCACAGGGGGCTCCGCAGGACCAGGATGACCATGGGGGCTTCCGCAACAATCCTAAATAGCTAAGTAATGGGCAATATCATGTTTTCACCACTAATGCTTGCAGATGTGATAAAAAGGTAAATCACCGGGCGTACAGCGTAATTGAGCCGGCAGTTCCCAGATATCTCCACTGGTCCGAACAGACCATAACGTGGAGCAGAGAGGATCACCCGCCGAGAATAGATAACCCGGGCGACCTGGCCTTGGTCATGGCTCCCCAAGTGGCGGGTTACACTCTATTGAAAGTACTAATGGATGGCGGCAACAACATTAATATCCTATACCTCGACACCTTCCGGAGGATGAATCTATTAGAGAAAGACTTGATGCCTTCAACCACGGTTTTCCACGGCATCGTCCCGGGCAAATCCGCTTATCCGATTGGCCGGGTCAGGCTCTCAGTAGCGTTTGGAACTGCACAGAACTACAGGTCGGAGTCTCTGGTCTTCGAGGTGGTCAAATTAAAAAGCCCGTACCATGCGCTGTTCGGGCGACCGGCTTACGCTCGCTTCATGGCCCGCCCATGCTACGTTTACCTCAAGCTCAAAATGCCTGGTCCTAGAGGGCCCATCACGGTCGACGGAGATAGAAGAATTGCAAAGGAGTGTGAGGAAGGAGACGCGGCCTACGCGGAAGTCGCCTGCGCGGCGGAAGAGCTCAAAAACCACCGGGCCAATGTTGACCCGGCAGACATGTCACCACTCAAGAAACCGACTACAGATTCCGAGTCGCCCCTCAAGTTCAAACCAACGGATGACACGAAGACAGTCGACTTCGTCTCTGGCGATTCATCCAAGCAGTTTACCATTGGAACGGGTCTGGACCCCAAATAGGAAAGCGCGCCCATCGAATTCATCCGTGAGAATCGGGACATCTTTGCATGGAAACCCTCTGACATGCCGGGTGTACCGAGAGAATTCGCTGAGCACGATCTTAATATTGACCCAAAATGCAAACCTGTCCAACAATACCTCCGCAGGTTTAACGAGGAGCGACGGAAGGCGATTGGAGAGGAAGTCGCCCGTCTTTTAGCCGCTGGGTTCATCGTGGAAGTCTTTCACCCCAAATGGCTAGCTAACCCGGTGTTAGTACTCAAGAAGAATGGCACTTTCCGTATGTGTATCGACTATACGGACCTCAACAGAGCTTGCCCCAAGGATCCTTTCGCTCTTCCCCGCATCGACCAAATCATTGACTCGGTGGCGGGATGCGAACGATTGTGCTTATTGGACGCTTATTCAGGTTATCATCAGATCAAAATGGCTGTGGAAGATCAAGAAAAGACTACTTTCATAACCCCCTTCGGGGCCTTTTGCTATGTGTCCATGCCGTTCGGGCTCAAGAGCGCAGGGGCGACTTACCAACGCTGCATCCAGAATTGTCTTCATAGCCAAATTGGCCGCAACGTCCATGCTTATGTTGACGACATTGTGATCAAGACCCGCCGGGAGGAGACACTTCTGGAAGACCTTAAGGAAACCTTTGATAATTTACGGGTATATCAGATGAAGCTAAATCCTACCAAGTGCGTTTTTGGCGTACCTGCGGGAAAACTACTGGGTTTCTTGGTATCGGAGCGCGGCATCGAGGCTAACCCGGACAAAATTGAAGCGGTTACCTCCCTCGGCAAGCCGACGAATGTTAACCAAGTTCAGCGATTGGCGGGTCGCATTGCGGCTCTCAGTCGTTTTGTAAGCCGCCTCGGAGAAAAGGCTATTCCGCTCTATCAATTGTTGAGGAAGTCTGACCGATTCGTGTGGACAGAGGAAGCTGACGAGGCACTTCAGGCCTTGAAACATCAATTGGTTAACCCGCCGGTCCTGGCGGCCCCGACTGAAAAGGAGCCTATGCTCCTGTATATCGCCGCGAATTCCAAAGCGGTCAGCGTGGCTATGGTCGTCGAAAGAAAGGAGGAAGGAAAGGAATACCCGGTACAACGCCCGGTGTACTTTATCAGTGAGGTGTTAACTCTTTCCAAACAGCGATACCCACATTGGCAGAAACTGGTCTATGGGGTGTTCATGGCGAGTCGGAAGCTTAAACATTATTTCCAAGAACACCCAATCACCGTGGTCAGTTCCGCGCCCCTCGGCGACGTCATCCAAAACCGCGAGGCAACAGGGCGAATCGCCAAATGGGCAATAGAACTTGGGTCACATCACATTCAGTATACCCCCCGCACGGCCATCAAGTCCCAGGCACTAGTTGATTTCGTCAACGATTGGACGGAGCTTCAGGCTCCGGAAGATCGGCCTGACCTTACCTATTGGACTATTTATTTTGATGGATCCAGGCAGTTGGAGGGCTCGGGGGCTGGTGTGGTGTTGATATCCCCTCAAGGAGATAAGTTCTGCTACGTCCTCCGGCTCATGTTCCCTTGTACAAATAATGCGGCAGAGTATGAAGCTCTGCTTCACGGTTTGCGACTAGCAAAAGAGATGAACCTAACCCGAGTCAGATGTTTTGGGGACTCAGATCTGGTGGCCCAACAGGTTTCGGGCACCTGGGACTCTCGAGATCCTATGATGGCGGCTTACAGGCGAGCCGTATCTGACGTGGCGGGCTATTTTCATGGGTACCAGGTTGATCATGTTGATCGGCGACTCAACGAAGCAGCTGATGCCCTCTCGCGACTCGGCTCACAGAGAAAACCGGTCCCCACTGATGTCTTCTTGGATGTCCTGCATAAACCGTCCGTAACTGTACCGACGGAGGAGGAATTGGCGATACCAGATCCCGAGTCTCAGCTTGTGGCGGCTCTCCATATCGCTCCGGATTGGGCTCTTCCTTATTTAGCTTATCTTGCTCGTGGCGAGTTACCCACTGACAAAGTTTTGGCTCGCCAGATTGTTCGGCGTAGCAAGTCCATGGGCATCATTAATGGCGAGCTATATAAACGAAGTGCTTCAGGGGTCTTTCAGCGGTGCGTTTCCTCTGAGGAAGGATGCACAATCCTTAATGACATCCATTCTGGAGACTGCGGACATCACGCCGGGTCACGTTCTTTGGTATCAAAAGCCTTTCGACACGATTTCTTCTGGTTGACGGCTCACGCAGATGCAGAAGATATAGTACGGCGGTGTGAGGGGTGCCAACGATACGGGAGACAGGCTCATGTGCCGGCTCAAGAATTGAGGATGATCCCCATTACTTGGCCTTTCGCGGTCTGGGGGCTGGACATGGTCGGTCCCTTTAAGATGTCCTCCAACAAGAAAACTCACTTATTGGTGGCGGTTGATAAATTCACTAAATGGATTGAGGCGGAGCCTGTTGGGACTTGCGACGCGGAGACTGCGGTAAAATTTCTGAAGAAGCTGATTTTCCGTTTTGGATATCCGCACAGTATCATCACGGACAATGGTACTAACTTGTCCCAAGGAGCGATGCTGGATTTCTGTCGCCGTGAACATATCCGGCTTGATATCTCTGCACTTGCTCACCCGCAGTCAAACGGACAGGCCGAGCGGGCGAATCAGGAAGTTTTGCGAGGGATCAAACCTCGGCTCATAATTCCCCTGGAAAGAACTCCAGGATGTTGGGTGGAGGAGTTACCTTCGGTATTATGGAGCATCCGAACCACCCCGAATCGGTCCACGGGGTTCACCCCTTTCTTCTTGGTCTATGGTGCAGAGGTCGTCCTCCCTACTGACATAAGGCATGATTCTCTTAGAGTCGCCGCATATGTGGAGCAAGACAACAAGCTGGCGCGTCAGGACTCTTTGGATGCCTTGGAAGAGGCACGTGACTTAGCAGTGGCTCGTTCGGCGATCTATCAGCAAGATCTGCGGCGTTATCACAGTCGCCGGGTGAAGAGTCAGACCTTCCAGGAAGGCGATTTGGTGCTTCGACTGATACAAGATCGGGCAGGCATGCACAAGCTTTCGCCCCCTTGGGAGGGACCTTTTGTTGTCAGCAAGAACCTCCGCAATAGTTCTAACTACTTGCTGGATCTTCGGCCTGATCGACCGACTACGGGGGCTGAGTCAACTCGCCCCTGGAATATTGCCCATTTGCGGCCTTATTACACTTGAGTTCTTAAAACTCCATGCTTTGTAAGTTTTTCAGTTTTCATTATGGAATAATATAATGTTTCCCTGACTCGGGGGCTTCTTCTTTAAGAAAAAGAAAGAGCAATTTCATGACATCCTGTTGCGACCTTATGAGCCGACAGAACATGCATTAAGGGTGGGTGCACGAGCTTTCTGACTCGCCTCCCCCTGTCGCGACCGTATGAGCCGACGAAACCTGCATTAAGGGTGGGTGCACGAGCTTTCTGACTCGCCTCCCCCTGTCGCGACCGTATGAGCCGACGAAACCTGCATTAAGGGTGGGTGCACGAGCTTTCTGACTCGCCTCCCCCTGTCGCGATCGTATGAGCCGACGAAACCTGCATTAAGGGTGGGTGCACGAGCTTTCTGACTCGCCTCCCCCTGTCGCGACCGTATGAGCCGACGAAACCTGCATTAAGGGTGGGTGCACGAGCTTTCTGACTCGCCTCCGCCTGTCGCGACCGTATGAGCCGACGAAACCTGCATTAAGGGTGGGTGCACGAGCTTTCTGACTCGCCTCCCCCTGTCGCGACCGTATGAGCCGACGAAACCTGCATTAAGGGTGGGTGCACGAGCTTTCTGACTCGCCTCCCCCTGTCGCGACCGTATGAGCCGACGAAACCTGCATTAAGGGTGGGTGCACGAGCTTTCTGACTCGCCTCCTCCTGTCGCGACCGTATGAGCCGACGAAACCTGCAGTAAGGGTGGGTGCACGAGCTTTCTGACTCGCCTCCCCCTGTCGCGACCGTATGAGCCGACGAAACCTGCATTAAGGGTGGGTGCACGAGCTTTCTGACTCGCCTCCCCCTGTCGCGACCGTATGAGCCGACGGAACCTGCATTAAGGGTGGGTGCACGAGCTTTCTGACTCGCCTCCTCCTGTCGCGACCGGATGAGCCGACGAAACCTGCATTAAGGGTGGGTGCACGAGTTTCCTGACTCGCCCCCTCCTATCGCGACCGTATGAGCCGACAAAATTACTCGTGTTATGATTTGACCTTGGAAATTTTTATCCTCACTGCTTACTCATTGAAACTGTTTGTGGTTCTTTTATTTTCACAGATAATGTGCTCAAGGTTTTCATCCTTGGCGGATTGAGCATTTCAGGCGATTCTGATAAGGATTAACAAAATATTTTAAACCGCCTCAAAGGCGGTATAAGGGTTTTTTGCAGAAGATGTCATCAAAAGATAGTACTGACTATTACATGGCTCTTGGGCCAAATTCAAGGAAAATCTATTCCGCTAAGTCCTGGCGTGAGCTCTGACCAGCTTCGATTTGTAAATCGCCCAAGACCCAATTGCATCTGGACAAAGAGGCAAAATCGTCTTCATCGGTCAAGATTGATGCCAGGTCTGTTTCCCAGTCAAAGGGATTCTTGGGTCGCCGAGGGATAAGGTTGGTCACCACGAAGGTTCGCGGGCTGATTTTCTTATTCTTGTCATTGTAAGCCGCCTGATATTTTGTCAAGTCAAGGCTGGCGGCGGGTTGAGTCGCGGCCAGTCGAGAATCCTTGACAACCTTCTGGTAGTCTTCTTCCACGAACTCCGAGCCGTCATCTTTAAGCTGAGGGAAGCCGGCAGCTACTTCTTCCAAATTAATTTCTGGAGCATACGCCAGGCAGCGACTCAGAGCCGTCAGGACACCCTTCCGGGCGGCTGATCGGGTTAACTCGCCGATCTGGGGAGGCAGTGTGGATAGATATCCAAGCACCTTCTTGATAGAAGTTATGGGCTCCTTTGCACCGATCACAGCTTTGACGGTCAGCACACTGCCTGTGTACAGTTGTTCCGTCAGAGTATAGATCGCCTTCAGCATCAACACGCTGTCGTCTTGCAGATTGGCGACTCTCGAGCCTGTGATTAAATAACCGGTAAGTTAAACATTAAGGAATTTGCCCAAGGAAGAGGATAAGATTGGAGAGTTAGGTAAAGCTTACCAAAGATGGCTTGTGTCATGTTGGAAATATGGCGCTTTAAGCCGGATAGCTCCTGCTGCACAGTTGTCAGCTTTGCTTCTGCTTTTTCGGCTCTCGTCAAAACCGCGCTGTGGTCAGCCTGAGTTCTTTCTAACTCGGCCTTGAGCTTTTCCAGTTCAACCAGAGCCAACTTATATTTTTCTTCCGACTGAGTTCGGGCATCTTGTTGGTCAGCCAAGTTTTTCCTTAAGTCGCCGAGGGCCAGTTCGGTCTGGGCAAGGCTTTCCTGTTCAAAATTTAAAACAAAGACAAGTCTCAGAATTATTGCAAGGCAATACCCCTGACACTTGGGGGCTAATGTATAATTTCTCAAGGGAAATTATACAGAAATCAAGACCCGGCTCATCATTTTACTGATGACCCAGCCCTTGGGGGTTACTGGGAATAATACAGAGTATAAAGTTTACCTCATGCTTGTTATTTAACATCTTTAGCAGATTCTTTTCCATCTCGTAACTCGCTTCCAGGCGACTTGCGAAGCCAGAATAGAGCTCTTTAAACTCCAGACCTGCATAGTCAGAAAGTTTCGCCTTGGAAGGCCCAGACTCGGGAATTGATGGAGAAGGGGATGCTATATGTTTGGAGCGGATTGTCTCTGCCGGCTTGGAGAAACCAAAACCAGTGATGACCACAGCATCTGGGTCATCAGCTGTCGTCATTACGACCGGTGATCTAGGGACATCCGTTGATCCTTTGGGCGACTTAGGAGGGTTTTCTTGAATTGACGGCTCGTTTTGACTCGGATCTTCTTGAGTCGAAGTAGCTTTCCTTGGAGGTTCGGAAGTGGCGTCTGGGATTGATCCACTGGTTTTCCTCTTTTTGGCTTGCGCCCTAATGAAAGAGATAGGCGTGTTAAAAAATTAAAAAGAGTATTATTCTCAAGGATCAGGACAAGGAACTTACCCCGGGACTCGGATCATTGGTGGAAGGGTCGACATCACTGAGTCGCCAGAAGTAGGGGGAGAATCCTGCAGAATTTGTACATCGATAATACTGGCGGGTTATGACTGTGATCCAAAGCAGCACGAACGATGGTTGCTCAAATAAGAAAAGGAGGTACCTCGCTTGGTTTTCTTTTGTTCCTTGTTGGCAAGCCAGGTGTCAGGTCGCCAGAATGACTTCGCGTTTTCCGTTTCGAGGCGTGCTGCGTTTTCTTCAGTAAGAAATTTGGGTCCAAATGGGCATTTGGATGTGAGAGAGGTACTTCCCCACATATTCGCCGGGCCGGCTTAGGTGGAGAAGGAGATGAATCGGAGGAGACGGAAATTACCTCGACAGAGTCTTCCTGGCTCCCGTTATCTTCATTCTATTATAAGAGGGGCGAGAGATAAATAAAAGTTAAAAGGTGATAAGTGGCGAGTGAAAATGAGGACGGATTGGTACCTCTGAGAGTGCGTCGCCAGCTTGAGATTCGTCGACTTTAGATGGCTCGGCCGCAGCCGATTTGCCTTTGCCTTTGTTTTTCTTGGAAGGCGGCTTAGCACTCTTCATGGCTTGTTTCTTAGGTCTCCTAGACCAGAACTTGTCGCCTTTCTGGAAGGGGATATGGCATGAAGTCATGATGACAGTAAAACGGATGAAATAGAAGTTGAGGGCGAGTTAGCTTTGGTTACCTTGGGTGCCGGGTTAATCTTGCAGAAGGGCTTAAGGCCGATTTGGCCGCATTTCGCTGCAGGTTCGCCGGTCAGCTTCCTGATGATGGTGACGATGTCTTTTTCCGTTAATGCTGTGTGGAAGTAGCATTGGGGATGATCCAGAGTACCGTCAAATTCGCACATCAGACCGTCTCGGCGGCTCAGAGGAAGGATCCGCCATTCGACCCAGCAGCGAATCAAGTCAACCCCGGTGAGACCGTTGTTCGTCAAGGATCTCAGTTCGGACAGAATTGGGACGAATTCCGACTCTTCTTCCTCGGTGAGCTTGTCGGGGAGCTTGAAGTTGACTGGAAGGCGGCTTGGCCTGTAACCCTGAAGTTTGTTTTCGCCGGCAGGGGATGTTTCCTTGCAGTAGAACCAAGATTCACCCCAGCCTTTGGGATGGCTAGGCATAGTGAGTGCAGGGAACGGACTGTCCCTGCGACGCTGGACGTTGACCCCGCCGAGTTCCAAACTGGGGCCATTGTGGAATTCCGTCTGGCGATTCAAGTGGAAAAAGTACCAAAACAGAGGGACGGAAGGCTCGATCCGCAAATAAGCTTCGCAAAGGACTTGGAATTGACTTAGGTTGCTTATGGAATTGGGTCCCAAATCCTGGAGTCGGACGTTCATAAAATTCAGGGCGTCTCTAAGGAATTTAGATCCGGGCGGTTTAAAACCCCGTTCTAAGTGTTCCACAAAATCTACTATCTCCCCTTCCTTGGGGTTGGGTAGGTCTTCTCCTAACCCGGTGCGCCATCCAATGACGTCTTGAGGATCCAAGCAGCCCGCTTTCACGTAATTCGCCAAAACAGCATCGTCAACTTTGGTGGGGAGCCAATCACTCTTGAAAACGGCACCCATGCTACAAATAGGCAAGAAAATGGTATTACATGTCTCGAACATTTACTATGTGAGTCGGGACTAGTTTCTGCTTAACCCGCCGGATTGGGAGGCCGGGTTGGGCTGATGTGGCGACCTATCGGAGCAGGGCTATTCTCAGAAGCGACGCTACTGTGGGTGGTAAAATTTATTCTTTCCGAAACGCTAAGGGAAGGACGAGGTTTCCAAACAGCTTTTTGCAAACAGTGAAAGAGGAATGGATCTATTCAACAGATATAAAAGCTTACGGACGTGGCTAGAAAATGAACGATGTGTGATCAGGATGGTGCCTTATGTTTAAAAAGACTAGTCTGTTTCGAAAATTCGCAAGGGCACAGATGGATAGCATTGTTCGAAGCACTGGGTGCCCTAATGGCGCTCGGACTAATCAGTTCGACAGCTAAGATGGTAACGAGCATAGAGCTTCGGGACTATGGCAATGGCGGCAGCTAGAACAAAAAAGTAAATCTACCCTTAAAGAAGGGGAAACAGCGGCCTGACCTAGAGATCTTGGTCGAGGAGGATCGGCGATGATGGAGGCTGTTGGAGAATGAGGGGACCCTCGGCGGCGGTGGAGCCTGGCGACAGTGACGACGTGCGGGCGGCGCTGGAGCTCCTCGAACGGCGCCGAAGCTCCTCGAACGGCAACGGCTTGCGGGTGGCGCCGGAGCTCCTCGAACGGCGACGGCTTGCGGGCAGCACTGGAGTTCTTCGGACGGGGGTGGAGTTCGCGGCCGGCGGCGAAGCCTTCGGGATGCGGAGCGTGTTCTTCTCGCTGAGATGATGGTGGAGGGATTGACGAGACTGGTAGGTGGCCGGTGTCAGCCCTGTCCCTTCCGCCTATTTATCAGGACGGACGCGGGGATCGAGGCGTTATGAGCGGGAACCGTTGGGGAAGGAAAGATTCGCCATGATGACGTCCGAAAATTTTGGGATAATGACGCATTAAAAGATCCGTTGGGATTGTGTTGGAGTTCCCGAAAATCGAGGGCTAAGGAAAGTACTGATGGGAAATGCGTTGGCGGCTCAGAGACTTTGTGCGGTACCAGCTGGCGAGTTAAGATTTCTGGTGTACGGAGGAACATAGAGGAGTGAATCGCCTTCGACTAAAATGGAAGCATTGGCATGAAGATTCAAGTCAATTTGGGGCCTAATGTTGGGGATATTGCCTGTTAAGTGACCCGCCGAATATGGGCCGGGTTACTGTTAAGGCGATTCATCCTTTAGGGCTAGTTGGGCCTCGGCCTGGGCGGTTCCAAGTCGCAGGATGGTTATGATTTACGGAAGGACTCTGAGTTTTGCAAGACGGCGACTTAGAGACCGCGGTGGTCACGATTTGTAAAAAGGAAGGGACTCTTGTAAACCCTAAGGCTTCGACCTATATATAAAGGCGAGTCTGGAGGGGGAGAGGCAGGTTAGAAATCATCGAGTGCTAAGTTTAGGCGAGTTACGCCTTCCTTGTAATCGAATCCACATCAATACACACAAAGCAGGACGTAGGCTATTACCTCTTCTCGAGGGGCCGAACCTGGGTAAATCGCCGTGTCTCTCCCGCCTAACCCCGTTGAGTCGCCACCAAGGTGCGATGGCTCCAGTACTAAGTCCTTTCACGAGGACATCTGCCGTGACAAAACCACGACAGGCTGGCTTGAAAAAGTTGCCTCAAATCAGCCCTAATTGCTCCATATATATAGGAGCAGGGAGGGGAGGCTTTCCTTGAGGCTCAAGGAGCCCCAAGGGCTGCGCCACCAAGGGAGGAGGAGTCCTCCTCCAATCCTAGTCCAACTAGGATTGGAAAGTGGAGTCCTTCTCTCCTTTCCCACCTCCTTTTTTTTCTTTCTCTTTGATTTTTTATCCTTGGCGCATAGGACCTTCTTGGGCTGTCCCACCAGCCCACCAAGGGCTGGTGCGCCACCCCCAAGGCCTATGGGCTTCCCCGGGGTGGGTTGCCCCCCCCCCGGTGAACATTCGGAAACCATTCGTCATTCCCGGTACATTCCCGGTAACTCCGAAAACCTTCCGGTAATCAAATGAGGTCATCCTATATATCAATCTTCGTTTTCGGACCATTCCGGAAACCCTCGTGACATCCGTGATCTCATCCGGGACTCCGAACAACATTCGGTAACCAACCATATAACTCAAACACGCATAAAACAACGTCGAACCTTAAGTGTGCACACCCTGCGGGTTCGAGAACTATGTAGACATGACCCGAGTGACTCCTCGGTCTATCCAATAGCGGGACCTGGATGCCCATATTGGATCCCACATATTCTACGAAGATCTTATCGTTTGAACCTCAATGCCAAGGATTCATATAATCCCGTATGTCATTCCCTTTGTCCTTCGGTATGTTACTTGCCCGAGATTCGATCGTTAGTTTCCACATACCTATTTCAATCTCGTTTACCGGCAAGTCTCTTTACTCGTACCGTAATACAAGATCCCGCAACTTACATTAAGTCACATTGCTTGCAAGGCTTGTGTGTGATGTTGTATTACCGAGTGGGCCCCGAGATACCTCTCCGTCACATGGAGTGACAAATCCCAGTCTCGATCCATACTAACTCAACGAACACCTTCGGAGATACCTGTAGAGCATCTTTATAGTCACCCAGTTACGTTGCGACGTTTGATACACACAAAGCATTTCTCCGGTGTCAGTGAGTTATATGATCTCATGGTCATAGGAACAAATACTTGACACGCAGAAAACAGTAGCAACAAAATGACACGATCAACATGCTACGTCTATTAGTTCGGATCCAGGCCATCACGTGATTCTCCTAATGACGTGATCCAGTTATCAAGCAACAACACCTTGTATATAATCAGAAGACCCTGACTATCTTTGATCAACTGGCTAGCCAACTAGAGGCTTGCTAGGGACAGTGTTTTGTCTATGTATCCACACATGTATATAAGTCTTCATTCAATACAATTATAGCATGGATAATAAACAATTATCTTGATACGGGAATTATAATAACAACTATATTTATTATTGCCTCTAGGGAATAATTCCAACAATTGCTTCTCCTCTTGAGGTTATTTTCTGATGAATGTATTCGTTTTGTACAGTCTATGCTACAATGAGTAGAGCACCAACCGTTGTTCAAACCAATCTGTACGCGGTTAGAACATGTTGCTATGAATTTATTTTTTCAACATGACTGGCGACATAATCTCTGGATTGATCCACCATCATTTTCGACATAGGTGTAGTATCGGTCTATAGGACTCTATTGTTACCGTTTTGTTCGTATTATTTTTGTTTACTTTTACTAGACTTTATAAAATTAGTCATGTGCATCCTAATTATGCAGAGGCCAAATGTTACACATATAGTTTAGTATCCCTTGATATTATATTTGCGATAATAAAAACACGTCTCATCAAAGAAAAAATAGAGTATATAGTTATCTACATAGTATGTATGTTTTTTATTACATGATTTATATGTATTTAAGGTATTAACTATAAGATACTTGGATGCGGCAGACGGATTTCAAGATGTGACCGGTCACGACACATACTCGTAACTGGAGACGTCTGCTCACATTTGAGGGCTCGAATTTGATGTCCACTATGATAGATGCCCTTATATCGGAAGAGGAACTCGTAACTTGTACACACTGATCGAGCTCGTGGAGGGTTTGAAATGAACTCGCGATTTTGTGTGGAGGATTTCAAATGAAGTCGAGATTCAGAGATGGGCGATGACTTATGTTAATCAAAGCAGAACCAACTCTTATGATTCGACAATGAATGCATGGAACACGGCATATGCTTTCCAACCATGCACGAACAAAAACATCAAGCTGACCTTCTAAAAGGAAAAACATCGAGATGACTAACAGACGATTCTTCCCTAATGATCCTCACCAGAACTTTTGACGACTAATAACCGTACGTCAGCCAACATGCGGGCCTAACATGTCAGTCTAATAACAATACAAGTTTCTTTAATTGACCGTGCACGGCATCCTAGCCCAGCTCCGCGCGCAGGAACAAGTGAACAAGAAGAAGGCGCCGGTGCGCTTGTCCGCACGCGGCGAGCAGGCTCCGGATTCGTGTCCCCGAACGCTGAAGCTGGCGTTGGGCCTCCGAGAGGCTCGTTCCTCGCCTCGATTGTCTTTTGCCCGTGGCCGCCGTAGCATGTGCGTGACGCTCCCCGATGGAGCAGCGCGTTACTCGCTGACGTCGACGTGTTGTTTTTTGACCCACACTTTGTACTTATTGCTTAGTGCGATGCTCGGCGATTCCATGTTCTGTTTGTTGTCTTCTCCGTTGGTGGCTCTGGAATATGCACATGCCCACATGTGATGTAGGCAGTATTTTTCGGGCAGGCCTTCAGGGGGTAATTCTCGGTTCGATGATCAAGAGGCGAGTTGGGCAGTTTTTTTTTTTTTTTTGAGAGAGAGAACTTCGGCACTTTATTGATTACTAGCAAAATTGTGTGTGCGTTGTAAGGGGAGTAAACATTTTATTTTATTTAAACTATTATTTTAATTTTGATTCAAATTCTTTTTGAGAGAGAGAACTTGGGCGCTTTATTGATTATTTCTATAATATTACGAAGGGTCCCAGATACAATCTGGAACAGAATGAAAAACACTAAGAATGCGTTCGGAAGCTAGGTCTTTCTGATGTTTTTTCAGGAATACTATGGTTTTTGAAAAAACTTTGGTATTAAATACTTTGAGATATTTGGTTTAAAAAATTATTGTGTTTTAAGATACTGAGGTATATCTCATATTGCAGTTTTTCTGTGGTATTTAAAAAGGAGGTCCCCATCAGTTTTTTCTGAACCGAACCAAGACAAGTTGTTGACGAGAGCTCTTAGCCTGTTGAGGCACATATCAGAAAACAGGATTGCTGCATCCGGTTTCATTATATCTGTTATATTTTAGAACGATTAGCTGGTCTATTACTTTTTGGGTTATGGCAGTGCCGCACATTTCGAATCAAAGCTATTTCGTGGAGTCGATTATACTCCCTCCGTTTTCTAAATATAAGTCTCTTAAGCGATTTCACTAAGGGACTACATACGGAGTAAAATGAGTGAATCTACACTCTAAAGTATGTCTATATATATTTGTATGTAGTCCTCTAGTGAAATCTCTAAAAAAAATTATATTATGGAACGGATGAAGTAGGTCATTGGAGCGCACACTCGTACAAAGAAGCTTGACATCGTGCATGGCAAGGCTGCATGCAGCTTGCAGCCGGCAGCC
The DNA here is from genome assembly GCF_904849725.1 of Hordeum vulgare subsp. vulgare. Classification (NCBI taxonomy): domain Eukaryota; kingdom Viridiplantae; phylum Streptophyta; class Magnoliopsida; order Poales; family Poaceae; genus Hordeum; species Hordeum vulgare. The sequence continues at coordinate 382,239,214 of NC_058520.1, read as the reverse complement.
GTTAGAGCAACTCTAGCAGACCCCGCATCCCGCCCCAACCCGTAAAATAACCGTCAAAATGCGGGTCGGGATGTAAAAGCCAGACCGATCAGACCGCGCAGCCCGCCCCGGCCCGGAAAATTTTTTAGGAGGCACGGCAAATTCCCGACCCTAATCCGAGAAAACGCGGATTTCCCCCTCGCCGGTGCGGTGCCCTGCATATATTCGGAAGCGGTTGGTGGGGGACATTTCATCCCGCGCTTTCTCCCACCAACCACCTCTCCTCTCCCCCCTCGCGCCGCCGCCGGCCGCCGCCCAAGATTCCGGCGACAACAGCCGGCAGGAGCACGCCGGAAGGCCCCCACGCGCACGAGGCCTCCCCTCCCTTCCCCCCTTCGTCGGAGGGTAGCCGGATTTGCAGATCTGCGGCACTTCATCGCCTGATTTCTTTTTTCCGGCCGCCGGTTGCTGCCCGAGGCGATGGAGTGGTCGGGGAGCCTCTCCCGCAGCCCAGGCAAGGTCACATCGCCGCATGCAGGCACGGGTTCGTCTGCCCCGCCGCCGCCGAAGGTTTGCGGGCATGGACTCGTCCGGCCGTCCACCGGGCTCGGCGCTCGCGCATCGTCTTTGTGGCCTGCCGATGCCGCTCATGCAGTGCGACGACTGCTGGCGCCAAGTGCTGCGGCTCACTTCGGGCACACCGACACACCCCGGATGGGTGTTCTACAAATGTGAAAACGACGGGGTACGTGCACTTGCGGTAGCTCGTTTCATAGCTCATTCTTTAGTTCAATTGCGGTAGCTCACTTCGAGCTTGCTCATTCTTTTGTGTAGGATGATGGATGCTTATTTTGGTTTTGGGAAGGCCAATACATTGATTTGTTTATAGAAAGAAACTTAATAGATGTTAGTGCACTCCTTAGTATAACGAAGGAAATGATGCGGCTGCATTTGCAACTAGAGGGGAAGCAACGTCTAGTTTTTTACGGATCCATTATGCGGGGTCTGCATCTGTGCTAGCCCGCGCTGGCCCACAAAAGCGGTTTTGCGCGAACTGCAAACGCGTTTTGCGGGCCAGTGGGATGCGGGGTCTGCTATAGTTGCTCTTAGCACAATGCGGTGATATTGCTCTTTAGGTGTAGCTTTTTTTTAGAGAAACCATATATTTATTCATAAAAATTGCAACATACATCATATATGGTTTAGCACATGTTGATTGATTTAGCCATGTAATTATCAGTAAAAATTGTAGTAAAACAATACCACACAAACACTCCGGCCAAAGTATTTGTTGCCCACACATCTAAATATTATCGTTTTAGAATAATTTGTTTTCTAAAAAACTATGCTGCCAACTTAGCTAACAAATGAGCAGCTACATTCAAATGCCGACGAACGTGTTTGAAAATCACCGAGTCAATCGCGCGCCAAATAAACTGCTCTTCGGGAAGCAAGACTACCAAAAATTGGTTCAGTGCATGCAGCCACACACTGCCCCTCATGGTCCCTCGCAACGCCCCGGGCATTTTATCTATTTAAATCCGAAAAATTGCAGCATCTGAGTTGAAGAAAATAGTACATGACGACGGTGACAACTTCGAGTTGGAGGTATTGGTCTCGGGCCTATGCATGTAGGACTACGTAAGTGCTGCAATATCATAGAAACATAAGTTTTAATCTTCTCAGTTGTGCAACGAGGATGAGAGGCATCCGAATTATTTCTAGCATAGTTGCGAGCCTCCCAAATATGACAAAATGTCAGTGTAAACCGTAGGCTCTTGGTCAGAAGATCTAGACATGAAATCATACAGCCATAATTTTGGTGACATGAAAACACATTGTTGCAAATTGATGCCATATGTATATTTAGTAATCTTCCACATCGTCCCTCGCATGCAAGAAGAAGAGCCGTGCATGCTCAACAGTTTCAGCAGACACTAGTAGAAAACAGGTCTTTCATTTGACCATTTAGTCACAGTTTTGTTTTGAACCAGGATTAATGTGACCATTAGTCCCGGTTCGAGCGGAGCCGCCAAATGGCTTTGGTCCCAGTTCGTTAAGAGCCTTTAGTCCCGGGTTAAGCCACAAACCGAGACTAAAGGGGTGGTGGCAACCGTTCGCCTGGTGCGAGCCCCTTTAGTCCCGGTTGGTGTCTCAAACCGGGACTTAAGGTCCAAACCGTTCGCATCCCGCGTCGTTTCGCGCGATGAAAAACAGGATAAAGTGGTACAGACAGCGAGGGCTACAGTAACCGTGGCCCTTCTCGTCTCCTCTGCTCTCTCCTCTCATCTTCCCCATATCTTCCATCATGGATGATCCAATCACTTGTTACGAGAAGGTGCTCGCACATGGCACGACCAAACTCAAAGTCTTCTACACGAACGACAACGCCATGGTGGCGCGTTTTTTTTCCTATTTCGAGGAACGACTTGAAGTGGCGGAGGAGAAAGAGAAGTTCATGGGGCTTGATCTCGAGTACACGGCCAATCAAGAAGGTGGTGTCGTCATCCAACTTTGTTTCAATAGAAAGGTCATGGTCTTCCAATGGGCGAGGTAAGTTTTGAGGCTTTTCTTTGATCAAAGGTTATGAAAATTGCATAGGATAGCAATATGTTCCATTTGAATCCTACAAATCAATTTCTCTTTAGTTATAGTGAAACAATTTTCCTTGTTGCATATTGGCAAAACTGTGGAAGAACATATATGTCATAGTTAATTTAGGGTTTCTTGATCAATTCATAGAATATAAAAATTGCATAGGATAGCAATATGTTCCATTTGAATCCTATGGGAAATATCTATTCCTCTTTAGTTGTAGTGAAAGAATTTTCCTTGTTGCATATATTTATACTTTTGATTCATATATGAAAATTGCATAGGATAGCAACATATGGGGCTTCTTTTGATTCCTATTTTATTGAAGTGAACGAGTTTTCGTTTATAGTTGCATATTATACTTTTGCCAAAATATTCTTTTTATGGTTCTTAATTATTATACTTCTACCGAAATATACTTGTTTTGCAGCAGTATGTAACATTCGTCCATTTTAATTTGTTATTGTTGCGGTAGTGACAAGCAACATCCAGTACTCATGGACTTCCTTCGTAGCGGCATACGTTTTGCTAGCGTTGATATAAGGAATGACAAGCTCAAGATGAGGCACAGCTTCGGTATTGAGATACCAGCTGACTGCCACATTGATATCCAAGACATATTCAAGCTTGAACATACGAGGACTTCGATGGCTCATATGAGAGTCGCCATGATCGACGAGGAGTACGCTGATATGAAGACCAAATTCCCCTCGGATCAACACAAAGAGTGGGAGATGACTCCACTTGACGGTATCAACATTGAGTATGCAGCAAAATATGCGTACGTTGCATACGAGTTGTACTGCACGATTCGAATCATGAACTATGGCCAGCGTCACCTCGTACATCAAGCACCACCACCACCACCAATTTGGGGATATTCTGATTCAGACGAGTAGTGTTTGCAACGGCGAACACTTTTATTTCTAGCGATTATATATTATATACTCCTTGTGGACTCTAGCTTGGACGAGTATTTTTATTTATGTCCCTGTTTAAATATGATGTGAGCAAGATTTTTGGAGCATTGTGATGTATGATAACATGCCAAGTTTCAACCTTTTTAGAGTTCATTTGTAGTGCTTTTTAATTTGAGGGTTATTTACCTAAAAAATCAATAAATGCATAAAAATAGCAAATGAAGTTAGAAACTGTTGAAATTTGATGATGTGGCTTGGAATTGTGCATATTGAATGCACAAAAAGTCTGGAGTTGAAACAAGTTAACAAAAATGAAATGCCCGTATAACATATGAGTTTTCGTCCGAGACTCTCATACTCTGAAGTAGACGACAAGTTTGTACACGAAGTGCATTCAGTTTTTGTCATAATGTCAGGGGCATTTACCTAAAATAATTATTAAATGCATGAAAAATAGCAACCGAAGTTAGAAACTGTTGAAATTTGACAATGTGGCTTGGATGGGCATGGTAATTTTTTTTGAATTAAATGACCCTAAAATTTAAAAGCGCCACAAATCAACTCTGAAAAGGCTGAAACTTGGCATGGTATCATCATTTCACCCACATGGCAAGTGCTAAAAAGTTGGAAGGGTTACGGCAAAAACATGATGCACTTCGTGTACAAACTGGACTAACTCTTTCGAAGTATGACGGTTCTGGAAGAATACTCATCTCTTACAAAGCCATTTCAGTTTTAAATTTATTTCAACTCCAAACTTTTTGTGCCCTCAATATGCATCATTCAAAGCCACCTCATAAATTTTCAACCCTTTCTCACCTCATTTGCTATTTTCCATGCACTAAATGGTTTTTTGAGCTAAATGACCCTGAAACTGAAAAGCGGTACAAATCAAATCGAAAAAGGCCGAAACTTGTCATGGTATCATATTTTCACCCACATGCCATGTGCTAAAAAGTTGGTAGGATTACAGCAAAAATAGGATGCACTTCGTGTATAAACTGGACTATCTCTTTCGAAGTATCACGGTTCTGGACAAGTACTCATCTCTTACAAAAGCCATTTCATTTATTAATCTTATTTCAACTCCAGACTTTTTGTGCCCTCAATATGCATCATTCAAAGCGACCTCATAAAATTTCAACCCTTTCTCACCTCATTTGCTATTTTCCATGCATTAAATGATTTTTTGAGCTAAATGACCCTGAAATTTAAAGGGCGCTAAAAATCAACTCAGAAAAGGTTGAAACTTGACATGGTATCATAATTTCACCCACATGGAATGTGCTAAAAAGTTCGAAGAGTTACGGCAAAAACAGGATACACTTCATGTACAAACTGGACTATCTCTTTCGAAGTATCAGGGTTCTCGACGAACACTCATCTCTTACAAAGCCATTTCATTTCTTAATCTTATTTCGACTCCACACTTTTTGTGCCTTCGATATGCATCATTCAAAGCCACCTCATAAATTTTCAACCCTTTCTCACCTCATTTGCTATTTCCCATGCATTAAATGATTTTTTTGGAGATAAATGACCCTTGATACGTCTCCAACGTATCTATAATTTTTGATGGTTCCATGCTATTATCTTGTCAAACTTTGGATGTTTTGTATGCATTTTATATCTTTTTTGGGACTAACTTATTGACTCAGTGCCAAGTGCTAGTTCCTGTTTTTTCTGTGTTTTTGAACTTTTTCAGAGGAGAATATCAAACGGAGACCAAACGGAATAAAACCTCCAAAAAGATTTTTTCCGAAACAGAAGATACGCAGGGATCTTGAGAACCAAGGCAAAGGGTCCCGGGGGAGGACACAAGCCCCCTAGCCGCGGTCTGGGGGGGCTCCTAGCAGGCTTGTGGGCCCCCCATGGCTCCTTTGACCTACCTCTTCCGCCTATAAATTCCCTAAAAATATGAAACCACGGGAGAGAGCCACGAAAATACTTTTCCGCCGCTGCAATATTCTGTCTCCGCAAGATCCCATCTGGGGCACGTTCTGGTGCCCTGCCGGAGGGGGGATTCGGACACGGAGGGCTTCCTCATCAACACCATTGCCTCTCCGATGATGCGTGAGTAGTTCACCACAGACCTTCGGGTCCATAGCTAGTAGGTAGATGGCTTCTTCTCTCTCTTGGATCTTCAATACAAAGTTCTCCATGATCTTCAAGGAGATCTATCCGATGTAATCCTGTTTTGCGGTGTGTTTGTCGAGATCCGATGAATTGTGGATTTATGATCAGATATCTATGAATTTTAGTTGAGTTTCTTCTGATCTCTTATATGCATGATATCATATCCTTGTAATTCTCTTCGAGTTGTGGGTTTCGTTTGGCCAACTTGATCTATAATGTTTGCAATTGGAGAAGTGCTTGGTTTTGGGTTCATACCATGCTGTGTCCTCAGTGACCGAAGGGGTAGCGAGGCATGCATCGTGTTGTTGCCATCAAGGATAAAAACACGGGGTTTATATCTATTGCATGAACTTATCCCTCTACATCATGTCATCTTGCTTAAGGCATTACTATGTTTGTTATGAACTCAATACACTAGATGCATGCTGGATAGCGGTCGATGTGTGGAGTAATAGTAGTAGATGCAGAAAGTATCGGTCTACTTGTCTCGGACGTGATGCCTATATGTATGATCATTGCCTTAGATATCATCATGACTTTGCGCGGTTCTATCAATTACTCGACATTAATCCATTCACCCACCGTAATATTTGCTATCATGAGAGAAGCCTCTAGTGAACACTATGGCCCCCGGGTCTACTTCACATTACATTTTCAGCTCTACACTTCTACTTTGTTGCACTTTCCGCCTTCAGATCTCACATTGGAATCAATCGTGAAGGGATTGACAATCCCTTTGTAGCGTTGGGTGCAAGTTTGCTGTTTTTGCGCATGTACTTTGGAGACTTGCCTTGATACTCCTACTGGATTGATACCTTGGTTCTCAAAGTGAGGGAAATACTTACTTCTACTGTGCTGCATGACCCTTTCCTCTTCAAGGGAAAACCCAACGCAAGCTCAAGAGGTAGCAAGAAGAATTTCTGGCGCCGTTGCCATGGAGGATCAAGTCAAGCATAGTCTCCCGTTAATATGCCAATTTTTGGCACCGTTGTCAGGGAGAATCAAGTCAAGATTAGTCTCCCGTTAACGTGCCAATTTCTGGCGCCGTTGTCGGGGAATATCAAGTCAAGAATAGTCTTCCTCCAACGTGTGAATTTCTGGCACCGGGGACTATTCTAAGTGAAGCTTATCCAAGTAACTGTCGCAAACTCATTTCTTGCATTTACATTTTTGCCTCTCATTTTCCTCTCCCCCACTTTTGAAAACAAAAATTTACAAAAATATTTGCCTTTTTCGTTCGCCCTTTTCTTTCGCTTGCTTTTTGTTCGCTTGTGTGCTTGTCTGCTAGCTGAAGTCACCATGACTGAAAACACCAAACTTTGTGACTTCTCGAATGATAATAATAATGATTTTATTAGTACTCCGATTGCTCCCCCACTAGTGCGGAATCATATGAAATCAATGCTGCTTTGCTGAATCTTGTTATGAAAGAGCAATTTTCTGGCCTTCCTAGTGAAGATTCCGCATCCCATCTTAATACCTTCATTGAGTTATGCGATATGCAAAAGAAGAAAGATGTGGATAATGATGTGATTAAATTGAAGCTATTTCCGTTCTCACTGCAAGATAGAGCAAAAACTTGGTTTTCATCTTTGCCCAAAAATAGTATTGATTCTTGGAACAAGTGCAAAGATGCTTATATATCCAAGTATTTTCCACCGGCTAAGATTATCTCTCTCCGTAATGATATCATGAATTTTAAGCAACTAGATCATGAACATGTTGCACAATCTTGGGAGAGAATGAAATTGATGATTAGGAATTGTCCCGCTCATGGCTTGAGTCTTTGGATGATTATACAAATCCTCTATGCTGGTTTGAATTTTGCTTCTAGAAATATCCTTGATTCCGCCTCCGGTGTAACTTTCATGGAAATCACATTAGGAGAATCCACAAAACTCCTAGACAATATCATGACAAACTATTCTCAATGGCACACTGAAAGGTCACCTACTAGTAAAAAAGTGCACGCTATAGAAGAAATTAACTCTTTGAGTGCTAAGATGGATGAGTTAATGAAATTGTTTGCTAGTAAAGGTGCTCCTTTAGATCCAAATGATATGCCCTTGTATTCCTTGATTGAGAGTAGAAATGAGAGCTTGGATGTTAATTTTGTTGCTAGGAATAATTTTGGCCACAACAATGCTCTTAGAGGTAACTATATTCCTAGGCCTTTTCCTAGTAATCCCTCTAATAACTTTCGCAATTCCTACAACAATGCTCATGGAAATTACAATAAATTACCCTATGATCTAGATTGTAATATTAAAGAGTTTATCAACTCGCAAAAGATTTTCTATGCGTCCATAGAAGAAAAACTGCTCAAAATTGATGACTTGGCTAGGAACGTTGATAGAATGTCTCTTGATATTGATGCTTTGAAATTGAGATGTGCTCCTCCCAAGATCAATATGGATGAAACTTTAAAATCTATGCGTGTTTCCATGAATGAGAGTAAAGAAAGAACCGCCGAAATTCGTGCTAGACATGAATGGCTTAAAAAGGCGTGTTCTCATGATGAGAATCACGAAGATCTTTTTACCCTTGATGGCAACAACAGGATGCGTGCCTTGCTACCCCTTCTGTCACTGGGTGAGGACACCGCACTATATGAACCGAAAACCAAGCACTTCTCCCATTGCAAGAATCATAGATCAAGTTGGCCAAACAAAACCCACAACTCGAAGAGAATTACAAGGATATGAAATCATGCATATCAGAGATTAGAAGAAACTCAGATAAGATTCACAGATAATCTGATCATAAATCCACAATTCATTCGATCTCGACAAACACACCGCAAAGAAGATTACATCGGATAGATCTCCATGCAGATCATGGAGAACTTTGTATTGAAGATCCAAGAGAGAGAAGAAGCCATCTAGATACTAGCTATGGACACGAAGGACTATGGTAAACTACTCATGCATCATCGGAGAGGCCATGGTGTTGATGAAGAAGCCCTCCGTATCCAAATCCTCCCTCCGTCACGGCACCAGAATGTGTCCTAGATGGGATCTTGCGGAGACACAAGGTTGCGGCGGCCGAAAAGTATTTTCGTCGATCTCTGGCACAGTTTTGGATTTTTCGGGAATTTATAGGTGGAAGAGGTAGAGCAGACGAGCCACAGGGGGCCCACAAGCCTGCTAGGCGCGGGCCCCCTAGCCGCGCCTAGGGGGCTTGTGGCCTCCCCTGGTGGCCTCTACCTTGGTTCTCACGTCCCCTGCATATCTTCTTTTCCGGAAAAAATATTTTCAGAAGTTTTGTTCCGTTTGGACACCGTTTAAAATTCTCCTCTGAAAAGGGTAAAAAACACGGAAAAAACAGGAACTGGCACTTGTCACTGAGTTAATAAGTTAGTCCCAAAAAAGATATAAAAGGCATACAAAACATCCAAAGTTTGACAAGATAATAGCATGGAACCATCAAAAATTATAGATACATTGAAGACGTATCAAGCATCCCCAAGCTTAACTCCTGCTCGCCCTCGAGTAGGGAAGTGATGAAGACTGAATTTTTGATGTGGAATGCTACCTAGCATAGTTGTCCTTTGTAACTTCTTTCATGTAACATGAATGTTCAGATCCGTAAGATTCAAAACAATAGTTTGCTATTGACATGAAAACAATAATACTTCAAGCAAACTAGCAAGGTAATCATGAACTTTTGAAATAACAAGCTCAAAGAAAGTTATCCCTGCAAAATCATATAGTCTAGCTATGCTCCATCATCCCCACACAACTAATTTAAATCATGCACAACCCCGGTATTGGCCAAGTAATTGCTTTTGCACTCTTACTTTCTCAAACCTTTTTCAACTCTCACGCAATACATGAGCGTGAGCCATGGATATAGCACTATGGTGGAATAGAGTGTGGTGGAGGTTGTGAGACAAAAAGGAGGAGATGGTCACATTGACTCGGCATATCAAAGGACTATGGAGATTTCCATACAAATGATGCACTAGAGCTATAAGTATGTGAAAGCTCAAAAGGAGAACTGGTGGGTGTGCATCCATGCTGCTTGCTCACGAAGACCTTGGGAAATTTTGAGGAAGCCCAGCATTGGAATATACAAGCCAAGTTATATAATAAAGATTCCCACTAGTATATGGTGGTGACAAAATGAGAGGCTCTCAATCATGAAGAACATGGTGCTATTATGAAGCACAAGTGTGGAAAGAGATAGTAGCATTGTCCCTTCTCTCTTTTTCTCTCATTTTTTGTTTGGGCTCTTTGGCCTCTTTCCATATCTCTCTCTCTCTCTCTCTCTCTCTCTCTCTCTCTCTTATGGGCAACTTTGGCCTCTTTTTTTATTTCCTCACATGGGACAATGCACTAATAATGATGATCATCACACTTTTATTTACTCACATCTCAAAGCTTAGAACGATGATGACTCTATAGGAAATGACTCCGGCAGTGTACCGGGATGTGCAACGATCTAACTTGGCGTATGACGTGGAAACATCTCGCTAGCTGTCTTACGATCATGCAATGGAAATATGAGAGTGACGACACAAGTCATGAGATGGAACGGTGGGAGTTGCATGGCAATATATCTCGGAATGGCTATGAAAATGCCATAGTAGGTAGGTATGGTGGCTGTTTTGAGGAAGGCATATGGTGGGTTTGTGCACCGGCAAAAATTGCGCGGTATTAGAGAGGCTAGCAATGGTGGAAGGTGAAAGTGCATCTATACCATGGACTCACATTAGTCATGAAGAACTCACATACTTGTTGCGGAAGTTTTTATTAGTAATCGAAACAAAGTGCTAAACGCATACTCCTAGGGGAAGGGTTGGTTTGTGTTAACCATCGCGCGATCCCGACCGCAACACAAAGGATGACAATGAATAGATCAATTATGCTCCGACTTCCTAACATAGCGGTTCACCATACGTGCATCTTACGGGAATCACTAACTTCAACACAAGTACTTCTAGATTCACAACACCCTACTAACATAACTCTTAATATTACCAAATCCACATCTCAAAACTAATTGAGAGGAATCAAACTTCTCTTTCTACTCAATGCACATGAAGATGGAAGTTTTAGTGTATCCTCTTTGAGGACCTATCACCTTTGGGACTACTTTCATAGCACAAGCCAACTACTAAGTTACGCACCGCCGTGCTCTAAAAGATCTAAGTGAAGCACATAGAGCAAAATGGACTAGCTCAAAAGATATAAGTGAAGCACAATGAGTATTCTAGGAAATTCACGATGAGTGCATGTCTCTCTCAAAAGGTGTGCAACAAGGATGACTGTGACACAACAAAAAGAAAAGACTCCGATGATACAAGACGCTCCAAGCAAAACACATATCATGTGGTGAATAAAAATATAGCTCCAAGTAATGTTACCCATGGATTGAAGACGAAAGAGGGGATACCTTCCCGGGGAATCCCCAAGTTTAGGCTTTTTAGTGTACTTGAATTTGGCTTGGGTTGCCTTGGGCATCCCCAAGCTTGAGCTCTTTCCACTCTTTATCCCTTTGTCCATGAGAACATCACCCAAAACTTGAAAACTTCACAACACAAAACTTAAACAGAAACTCATGATATCATTAGCACAAGAAAACAAACTACCCCCTCTTGAGGTACTATAGCAAACTTGATTTATATTTATATTGGTGTTAGATTACTGTATTCTCACTTTTCCATGGCTAGTACCCCCCGATACTATCCATAGTTTCATCAAAACAAGCAACCAACACAACAAAAAACAGAATCTGTCAAAAACAGACCAGTCTGTAGCAATCTGTATACTTCGTATACTTAAGTTATCTCAAAAATTCTGAAAAATTATGACAGTTTGGGAAATTGGCGTATCAACCATCAGCAAAAAGAATCAACTCGAAATCTCTCTCTGCATAAAAATGAAAAATAATTTCGTGAGCGAAAAGTTTCTGTCTTTTTCGAGTAGGATCAAACAACCATCACCAAACTAGTCATAAAGGTTTTACTTGGCTCAAACACAAAAAGAAACAAAAAAATACACAATCATAACAGGATTATGATTGTGTGGACACAACAAAATAGAACGCAAAAAGCAAATATAAATTCATTGGGTTGCCTCCTAACAAGCGCTATTGCTTGACGCCATTAGCTAGGCATTGATAATTTAATGATGCTCACACAAAAGACAAGAATTGAAGCACAACGAGAGCATCATAAAGCATGTGAAAATCACATATAAGTCTAACATACTTCCTATGCATAGGTATTTTATAGGAAAACAAATTATCAAGACAAGCAATAACCACCATATGCAAGGAACAAGAAAGAGACAATATCAATCTCAACATAACGAGAGGTGATTTAGTGATATGAAAATTTCTACCACAATATTTTCCTCTCTCGTAACAATTACATGTGGTATCATATTCAAATTCAACAATATAGCTATCACATAGGTTATTATTTTCATGATCCACATGCATGCAAAGTTGACGCTCTTCAAAAATAGTGGGATTATCAACAACTAAATCATGACTTCTCCAAACCCACTTTCAATATTATTGCAAGTATCATATTCATCATGAGGCTTAAACAAATTTTCAAGATCATAAGAAAAATCATTACCCCAATCATGATCATTGCAACAAGTAGTGGACATAGCAAAACTAGCATCCTCAAGCTTAGGGTTTTGCATATTTTTAGCATGATTGACACTAATAGGATTTATAGTGAAACCATTGCAATCATGCTTTTCATTCAAGGAGCCCTCGTGAATCACTTCATGAATTTCTTCATCATGATTTCCAGATTCACACATCTCAAGCAAACCTCCATAGAGGAAGTCAAGTGCACTCAACTCACTAGCAATTGGTTCAACATAGTTGAATATCTTAAAGATATTAGCAAGTGGATGAGGATCCATATCAATAGATTTTCAGCAAGCGAAGATGCAAGCATATTGAAGGCACATAGCAAACAAGCAAAGGACAGGCAAGCGAAAGAAAAGGGCAAAAGAAAAAGGCAAATATTTTTGTAATTTTTTGTTTTTCAGAAGTGGGGCAGAGGAAAATGAGAGGCAAAAAAGCAAATGCAAGAGATGAGTTTGCGACACTTACTTGCATAAGCTTCACTTGATGCTCCCCGGCAATGGCGCCAGAAATTGGCACGTTGACGGGAGACTATTCTTGACTTGATCCACCCCGGCAACGGCACCATAAATCCTTCTGCTGCCTCTTGAGCTTGCGTTGGTTTTCCCTTGAAGAGGAAAGGGTGATGCAGCACAGTAGCAGTAAGTACTTCCCTCAGTTTTGAGAACCAAGGTATCAATCCAGTAGGAGAATCAAGCCAAGTGTCCAGAGTACCTGCGCAAACACAAACAGGCCTGCACACAACGCTATAAAGGGGTTGTCAATCCCTTCAAGATTGATTGCAAAGTGAGATCTGAAGGCGGAAAGTGCAACGAAGTAAAAGTGTAAGGCTGAAAATATGATGTGAAGTAGCCCCGGGGGCCATAGTGTTCACTAGAGGCTTCTCTGAAAATAGAAAAATATTACGGTGGGCGAACAAATTACTGTCGAGCAATTGATAGAACCGCACAAAGTCATGACGATATCTAAGGCAATGATCATACATATAGGCATCACATCCGAGACAAGTAGACCGATACTTTCTGCATATACTACTATTACTCCACACATTGACAGCTATCCAGCATGCATCTAGTGTATTGAGTTCGTGACGAACAGAGTAACGCCTTAAGCAAGATGACATGATGTAGAGGGATAAACTCAAACCAATGATGTAAACCCCATCTTTTTACACTTGATGGCAACAAAATGATGCGTGCCTTGCTACCCCTTCTGTCACTGGGTGAGGTCACCGCACGGTAGGAACCCAAAACCAAGCACTTCTCCCATCGCAAGAATCATAGATCAAGTTGGCCAAACAAAACCCACAACTCGAAGAGAATTACAAGGATATGAAATCATGCATATAAGAGATCAGAAGAAACTCAAATAAGATTCATAGATAATCTGATCATAAATCCACAATTCATCGGATCTCGACAAACACACCGCAAATAAGATTACATCGGATAGATCTCCATGAAGATAATGGAGAACTTTGTATTGAAGATCCAAGAGAGAGAAGAAGCCATCTAGCTATTAGCTATGGACCCGAAGGTCTATGGTAAACTACTCACGCATCATCGGAGAGGCCATGGTGTTGATGAAGAAGCCCTACCTATCCGAATCCCCCCTCCGGCAGGGCACCAGAATGTGCCCCAGATGGGATCTTGCGGAGACAGAAGCTTGCGGCGGCGGAAAAGTATTTTCATGGATCTCTCGCATAGTTTTGGATTTTTCAGGAATTTATAGGCGGAAGAGGTAGGGCAGACGAGCCACAGGGGGCCCACAAGCCTGCTAGGCGCGGGCCCCCTGGCCGCACCTAGGGGACTTGTGGCCTCCCCTGGTGGCCTCTGCCTTGGTTCTCACGTCCCGTGCGTATCTGTAGTTCTGGAAAAAATCTTTTCGGAAGTTTTGTTTTGTTTGGACACCGTTTAAAATTCTCCTGTGAAAAGGGTAAAAAAACACGGAAAAAACAGGAACTGGCACTTGGCACTGAGTTAATAAGTTATTCCCAAAAAAGATATAAAAGGCATACAAAACATCCAAACTTTCACAAGATAATAGCATGGAACCATCAAAAATTATAGATACGTTGGAGACGTATCAATTATCATGACTTTGCGCGGTTCTATCAATTGCTCGACAGTAATTTGTTCACCCACCATAATATTTGCTATCATGAGAGAAGCCTCTAGTGAACACTATGCCCCCCGGGTCTACTTCACATTATTTTTTCAGCTCTACACTTTTACTTTGTTGCACTTTCCGCCTTAAGATCACACCTTGCAATCAATCGTGAAGGGATTGACAAGCCCTTTGTAGCATTGGGTGCAAGTTTTCTGTTTTTGCGCAGCTACGTTGGAGACTTGCCTTGATACTCCTACTGGATTGATACCTTGGTTCTCAAACTAAGAGAAATACTTACTGCTACTGTGCTCCATCACCCTTTCCTCTTCATGGGAAAAACCAACGCAAGCTCAAGAGGTAGCAACCCTGAAATTGAAAAGCGCTATAGATCAACTCGGAAAAGGCTGAAACTTGGCATGGTATCATCATTTCACCCACATGGAATGTGCTAAAAAGTTGGAAGGGTTACAACAAAAATAGGATGCACTTCGTGTACAAACTGCACTATCTCTTTCGAAGTATCACGGTTCTCCATGAATACTCATCTCTTACAAAGCCATTTCATATTTTGAATCCTATTTCAACTCCAGACTTTTTGTGCCCTCAATATGCATCATTCAAAGTAAATTTTCAACCCTTTATTACCTCATTTTCTATTTTCCATGCATTAAATGCTTTTTTGAGCTAAATGACCCTGAAATTGAAAAGCGCTACAAATCAACTCGGAAAAGGCTGAAACTTGACATGGTATCAACATTTCACCCACATGGCATATGCTAAAAAGTTGGAAGGGTTACGGCAAAAACAGGATGCACTTCGTGTACAAACTGGACTATCTCTTTCGAAGTATGAGGGTTCTAACGAATACTCATCTCTTGCGAAGCCATTTTATTTTTTAATCTTATTTCAACTCTAGAATTTTTGTGCATTCATTTGCTACTTGTTCAAATTTCAGCACTTTCTAACTTCATTTGCTACTTTTCATGCAGTTAATGATTTTTTTGAGCTAAATGACCCTGAAATTAAAAAGCAACACAAATGAACTCTGAAAATATTGAAACTTCGCATGGTATCATCATTACGACCACATAGCATGTAATAAAAAGTTGAGAGGGTTACATAAAAAACTGGATGCACTTTGTGTACAAAGTGGACCATCTCCTTCGAAGTATGAGGGTTTCACACGAAAACTCATGTGTTATAAACATTTCGTTTTTTAAACTTATTTCAACTCGAGACTTTTTGTGCATTCAATATGCACCATTCTAAGACAATTTAATATAATTAATTTTAGTTTCTATTGTTTGACAATAATTTTGTTTTTGTAATTAGTTAATATTACTTTATTGCTATGTTAGTTGTTTCTAATTTTATTTTAAAAAAGGGTGTCATATTTGGACTCCTCACATTTTTATGATAATAATGGATATATTATTTGTTGAATTTCGATTTATAGATTTAAAGATATTAATTAAGCCATATTAAAGTAATAATGGCAAAAAAATGAATAAAATAATGTTATTACTTATTTGATTTTCATTGAAATTCAATATTATTATTACTTATTTTATTTTGAAGTTTTTATTTATTTTGGATATTTTTAATGTTTTATAAGAACTATTTGAGTTTTTTTGATTTTTTTCCTTTTTTGAAGTTTTTTTTAAGTTTTTAAATTAATTATTGTTGTTTATTTTTAATAATTGTTTGGAATTCAAAAAATTAAATCATGTGACACGAAGACATAAGGGTTAAAAGGATTGATAGCTTACTATTGTCAAGAAAACAACAAGTGGAGACTTGGAAACTATAGGTGATAGAACCGGAAAGTTAAGCGTGTTTGGGCTGGATTAGCGAGAGGATTTTGAAATGAATGGATTGAGTGACTCGCTGGTAAAGTTAGATGATTTGAAATGAATGGAGTGAGTAGGGGTGATTAGAGATTAAATTGTCAATTAATTCAAAGATTCAAAAAAATTGAAAATAAAAAAATGAATTTATTTTTCTACTTTTTTCGAAAAAATTGATTTTTTCTAAAAAATTTGATGAGACAGAATATTAACATGCTTTCCATCACCAATACCACATCTCACTCCGCATTTCAAAAGCTCACAACCAGCTAGAATGTTTCGTCAAGTAGCTGATACTGATCTAGAAGCACGAGCATTCCAAAAGTTAGTATGAGGCAAATAACGGTCTGTTAGCACACGAGCGCACAAGGAAACTACTAGGAAATACCTTATAGATAGATGCCTAGCGGTAACGTGGGGTAAATGGACCGTGCTGCTACTAATTAATAATAGCGAGGGGTATAAACCCGCGCTACTACTAAGTTGATAGTAGTAATGAGGGTTTTATACCCAACCCTCCTAAAAGGACGTGGATGTCGCCTCGAGGGGGAGGGGTGCATAGGCGCATTAAAATAACTACATTTCAGGCTTAAACAAATGCAGAATAAAACTAACATTTAATTAGAAAAGCACAAAACCAAAAACAACTAGGCTCACCTATGTGCACCAACAACTTATGCTAAGCAAGATAACCAACTAAGTAATAGCAAGATATATAACAAGAAACAATATGGCTATCACAAAGTAAAGTGCATAAGTAAAAGGCTCGGTAAGAGATAATCGAGGCACGTGGAGACGATGATGTATCCCAAAATTCACACCCTTGCACATGATAATCTCCGTTTGTAGCGGTGTGGAGGCACAATGCTCCCCAAGAAGCCATTAAGGCTACCGTAATCTCCTGACGCCCTCGCACAATGCTAGATGTCATGATTCCACTTAGGGACCCTTGAGAGTGGCCACCGAACCCGTACAAACAAGGTTGGGACAATCTCCAGAACTTAATTGCAGGCTCCCAACAACCCCACGAAGCTTCACCACAATGGATCATGGCTCCGAGATGATTTCAAATGCTTGGGGTAATCTCCACGACCTAATCGGAGGCCTCGACGCTTGCCGAGAGCTTTACACCACAATTATTGAGATTCGTGGCACCATCAAGCTTCTAGGACGCCAAAGCACCCAAGAAGAACAAGCTCTTAGGTACAAAGCACCCAAGAGTAATAAGCTTCTCAAACTTCACTTCCACGTATCAATCTGGAGAACTCAAACTGATGCACCAAATGCAATGGCAAGGCCACACGGAGTGCCCAACTCCTTTTCTCTCAAATCCCACCACGACAACTAATGCTATGGAAGAAAATGAGAGGAAGAACGAAGAAGAACACGAACAACTTCAAGATCTAGATCCAAGGGGTTGCTCTCACAAAGATGAGAAAGTGATTGGTGGAAATGTGGATCTAGATCTCCTCTCTCTTTTTCCTCAAGAATTAGGAATAATCATTGGAGGGATTGAGTATTAGCAAGCTCGAAGAAGCTCAACAATGGGGGAAGAATATGAGTTGAAGAGTTGGGGACCAATGGGGAAGAAGACCCCCTTTTATAATTCCCCACGAATGTGCCCGTTATGTGTAGAAAAACATAGGAGCGGTACAACCGCTATAAGAACCGGTACAACCGCCAGGGCTGAGCACGAGTGGTGGTAAAGCCCCGAGTGGTACAACCGCTCTGGTCATCGGTATAACCGCTCAAAATATTGAATAGAACAACCGGTCCACCGTTTCCCAAGTACCACTTAGAAACAGAGACTTGTCCAATTGTAGGGCGGTACTGGGCCGGTACTACCTCCCGAAGCTACTATCCAAGATTGGTAGTGGTACACCCGCCCGGAGGCAGCGGTAAAACTGCTAGCACCAACCAAAGAGCAGCAACCCCAGGGAATCACCCCTAGGGCGCTAGTTACACCTGAAGTATGGCCAGGCGGTACAACCGCTTGGACAAGCGGTACAACCGCTCCCAAGAAAACATGTAAGACCAGGACTGCCATAACTTTCGCATACGAGCTCCAAATTGAGAAAACTCAAGCTTGTTGAATAGCACGCAACAAGTACTATCCAATCATCACCATAGAATGAAAAAACCGGAAGTTATGAAAATGCGAATGATATAGAGATGTGAAACCTCTATGAATGAAGAACCGGCAAAAAGTCCAACATTGAAAACATCATAGAAGATGCACATGAACTTTGTTTTTGATGAACTCAAGCTTGTGATGAAGATGACCATAAGCTCAAGAACTCACAAAGAGAAACACCAAACAAGAACAAAGAAAGATGATGCAAGGATGCAAATGGTTTCAACGCTCAATGAATTATACGATCAAGCTACTGAATTGAGAGCCCCCTTGATAGTACGACAATCTATACTATAACGAGTCTCCCAACTACCACAGTGGGACCGGTAAAATAGAAAACCTATCAAGGGCAAGCCTATACCTTGCACACAATCCACTTGAGCTACATGATGACAATCTTGACTTCCTCAAGATGGACCACCTTTCTTGATTGTGTTGGCTCGACGAGGACTAGTTGATTCCTCCCCCGTACTCACTATGAGTGAGCCACTCTTCAGCACATCTTCAGAAGTCCATTGTCACCATAATGGACGACAAGCTTCAAACATGATCTCTTCATGATGCTCCACTTGAACCATCACAGCGCAATCCTGATGACGATCATCACTTGATGTTAACCTCCATGGGTCATATGAGATCTCCCTCTCGATGCAAGCCCATGGAAACACACCTAACCCCACATAGAACTCTCATGAAGACCATGGGTTAGTACACAAAGCATAATGGACACTACTTACTATACCATGGGATCACTTGATTCCTCTCGGTACATCTTGTACGCTTTGTGTCTTGATCAACATGATTCACTCTTGACTTAGTCTTGATCAACCTTGTGTCTTTATGACGAAACTTTGGATAAAACCTTGAATACCACCTTGGTCATCATATAAACTCCCTGAAACCAACGGATGGACTTCAAGAAGTGCCTATGGAAAAATCCTTCAAATATAACTCAAGGCAACTATTAGTCCATAGGGATTGTCGTCAATTACAAAAATCACATATGGAGAAATATGCTCTTACAATCTTCCCCATTTTGGTAATGCATGACAATCACTTTCAAGAGAGTTTATATAAGGAAGTAAGCATGAACAAGCACATGCATGCAAAGCAATGATACATGGGTATGCAATGCACATGCTTAAGAAACTAAAGCAAAACTCTCTTAACATCTCCAAACTAAACTCTCTAAACTTCTCCCCCATTGGCATCAATTGCCAAAATGGATGAAAAGCTTCAAAAGACAGTATAGTAGGTGTTCCTCCAAAAAGTGTGTATTTCTCAAAATATGAGTGCAATGAAATAAACATATCCAATAATAAATAATTGGAGGAAGACAAACTATATCGAGAATCCAAAGATTGCAAAAAGGATGATATCTCATAAAGTCATACCAAAGGCTGACGCAACAATCGAAAGATACCAGTAGAAACAATCAATCACATGGTCCTACGAGCCACATGAATAGAAGATATTATGATATGGGAAAAGGAGTGTTTTATTGAAACTAGAGAAGCTCCCCATGATTTGTGCACTATTAGGATTTTTTGTATTTCATACAAGTGCAAAACTAGGATCATTACTCCCCCAAAATCAATAAAAACACTTAACAAGTGCAAGCAAGACGATAATACAATAAGCATAGCACAACACGAAACATATGGTTGAGAAACATGTAAAAAGGCAACTTAAGAATAGGCTCAACCAAAAATGATGTGTGTGAGTCAAGGCAAAGCACTTCGATAAGACTAATATAAGGATGGGCATTAAGCATCAACAAAGTGTTGATGAGACACAAAGTGCAAGACATATCATTCCCCCCCCCCACACACACACTACTAGCAAATGGGTGCAGGGGCTTATTAATAATCCAATTATAAACCAACGCTTGTGACAACCCATGGTGAAGATAGGAAATAATAGCCTTGTCAAGAGGAGGGATACTAATCGAAATGGCAAAACCCTGCTCAAGACAGGCATGAGTAAAATAAACTGCACCATAAATGAGTGCATCAAGATGCAAGGATGTAAGATCCGCACTCAAGACAAATCCTTCCACGAAGCCACCAAAAACTGAAAAAGGAATTGCAACGGTGGACATGAAAGAAAAGATGATATCAACTAGAGATGTAACTTCTCCCATGTGTGAATTATTCTAGGTAGAAGACAATCATGATGATATATATCCACAAAGAAGGTTGTACACAAAAAGTAGTTACAAGAAGTAACAAACAAGATATCCAAAAGGAGTCATAAATATACCAATAAGATCTTTGCTTGAAAGCATAGCAGATGGCCTAATATTTTATTAATGAACTTCCAACTCAGGAACATCAAAGACATCACAAATAGCAATAAGACATCATCATTGGGATGCTTTGAGAAAGGAAATGAGTACCACAAGAACGAACCAAGAAATTCATGCCATGATGCTGTCGACACTAGACTTTGGCGTGGAATAAATCATGATTAAGATGGTTCAAATAAAGAAGTGGTCCACAAGAAAAAGTTTAGTGGTGTTTACATAAACATTTTTTAAGTTTGTGACATCGTTGTGCGATCTAATATCGAAGGCCGAAACTGTGTTCGAAGTGCTGAGATTTCATATTCAGAGTACTGTTCGGCCAATTAAGACCACACGAAAGCCTCATATGAAAAAATGTTCAACACGGATTGTCTTCTTCTCGTCGAAACGATCGATTTTGATATAAAAATCATGTCGATCCAGGATCATACGCAAACGTTAGAGCCATCGGGATGCAGCCCTACCATGTGGCGAAATATGTTGCAAGGATCACACAACTGTGTGATGGATGGCACGAGGGATCACACAACTGTTTGATGGGTCGTTCAAGGGATCAGACATCAGTCTGATGGGTCGCACGGGCTGTTCGGCCCTCTAGGACTTGATTTGGTGTATTTTTCTTGGAAGGAAAACCTAGATGAGTCCTTTGCTTGTACGAGAAGTGTAGCCGCCTCTTATATATGATGGAGGTGACGGTCGATTGAAACAACACACAATCAAACAAATCAAGCTACTAACTTTTCATGTTCATCTACTTTTATCTCCTACCCTTGTATCTTGTTCTTTCTTGTTTTTCGTTCGTTCTTCGCTTGGAGGGAAGCGATCCACGAGGCCCTAGGGGCGATCAGGTCAACTTAGGGCAGCCCATAGCCGCCCCGCACCTTGACGGGGTCCCTTCCGGGCGTGTGGGATTTCGGGTCTACAAAAGCGCCTGCCGAATTGCTTGTGTACCGCGCTTCCGTACATGTCTCCTTCGACGTGAGCTGCGGTGCATCACCCACGACGTCAAGGGTACATGGTGACGTGTTCGTGTGCGAACATAGTTTTTGGTGACTCCGCTTGGGACGAAGCTTTGAATGGTCTCCGACCCATTCTTGCTAGGAAGAGATCATCATCTAGGGTTTGCAATCTAAAAAGGTAACATGAATACCCAATTCACTTACGTAGATGCAAATAATGCATATGTTTTTGCTATATTGTTTGATGAGCATAATGTATCGGCTAGCCCTAGTTTTATCCATCATGCATCTAATTATGTGCAATAGTCAATTCGGAATAATCTCCATGCTTCAACTTCACATAATTCTAGTAACATACAACATATGTATCCAACTCTCATGCATCGGGAACCCCATAAATTTGTATGCCGATGAACCACATGATGAGTTATGTTAATCAAGTTGAAACACCCCATGTATAAACTTACAATAGCATACAACAAGTATTTCACCTTTTTATTCATCGACAACTAACTTGCAATATGTTGATCCAAACATGTGGATGGGCAGGATAATTGGCCATACTACTAGCTATTCGGCCAATTGCCCTCAACCATCATATGCTACACCTCGTGTTAGTAATTTTTTGCACCATACACAACTATGGATCTTCATAATTTGGCTCCGCACCTTCATTGTCATTGGCGAATAAGTGAAAATTCTACAAGTGTGCATATGCCATCACCTAATGTTGTAGCATATAATGCATCTTATACGCAATTCTAGAATTTTGACAACCACCCATTGTTGAAAGGATCCGAAAGTGTTGTGGTGCAATCCCTTACAGAATGAGATGTGGCTACCTTAAAAAGGGGTATAGCCCAAAATAACAAGATTACTGCTCTTTGCCTTCAAGAAAATGATAAGGGGCTAGTTCCTCATTATAATGCAATAAAAACTATACTTTTACAAGGAGATGAATCTTTTCCAATTTGTAAAATTGGCGAGCAACAATATGACTCTGCAGCAATACATAAGCCTTGGGAAGCCTCAAGGACAAGAACAAGTAGCCGAACAAAGTTCGGTTGACAAAGATTTTCAAAGTAATGATGCACGGAATCAAGAAAAAGATAATGAAAGGCATTGGGGAACCATACGATGGAGCAAGATATTGTTCAAGTCATACCTCCATCATGCTCTATCAACATATTCAAAGAGGTATGTCTAGCAAGTAGTTTACCTGTTTTTAGATTTGGCCACAACTTTATTGTTGATTTATCTATTAACAAAATTATCATAAATAGTTTTGAAACACCAATGAAGAAGGGTAATTTACTTGTTAGCAATGAAATTGTTATAGAGCATATCGGTCAACCCATTGCGCCATTCAGAAAGACCGATAGTGACTTATAGTTACAACCAACGCTTTCCCCATTGCGTTATCTAAATTTCATATATAATTGGATATCTTTGGTTATTTATTACTTGGCTTACACTTGGTATCAATTGGGTCATGTATGTTCTAACTATTTCTTTTGAGAAATTTAAAGCCAATGTTAAAAATATGTTGAGAAAACGGATGCTAATATAATAAGTTATCCAATATCATCGGAACACGAATGCAAAAGAAAATTCATAGCTGAATGGAAAGATGCCAAATCTGAAACATTCATGTGCTTAGTTTCAAAGTCGTTTCCACATCAAGATCGGCTAGAAAGTAAGAAGTTCACCTTCAATTCGAACATGTGTGCTCAAATCTTTGATTTGTTGTTGAGAAATAATTATATTCCAATTCTTGATCGCCATGTCAAGCCATAAATCCGAGGACGAATGTATTGTAAGTTGCATGATTCTTCCAAGCACAATTTTGATGATTGCCATATATTTTATAAAATAGTTAAATCGGTCATAGACAAAGGATGATGGAAATTTGTTGAAACACCAAGAGATGACCAGTCTATTTGGATTGATCCTCATGGCAAACAGTTTTTGCATCGGTTACTTCAAGCCGACCCATTTAAAAACCATGGACAGTGGGATCAAGCTTTCAAGTACGGAAGTTTTTCAAGTGCATAATGATAATATTCTTGAGGGTGAAAATTCCATAAAGTTGCAATGAAGATGCCAAATACTAGTGGCAGCAAGAAAACCCAAAGATCGATGCGAGCACAACCAAACAAAGCAAAGGCCAGGGCAAGCGCAAAGGTAAAAAGCCGAAAGTCACTTTCGTTGAGGTATTGGAAAATATCAAAAGATAAGTGAGGATAAGAATGCTTGTCAGCCAAGAAATTCAAAAGAATCAAGATTACCCCCTAGGCACAAATCTGAAGATCAGTATTGGCAAAGGGAACATTTCAATGCTTCATATTCATATCCATATTTTGGGCCGCCAATGGCAATGCCATGGATACCTCCCTATGCTCATGCCAATCCATATCTATCGTAGGACAGGTATGATACAAGGGCACGTTCTCCATCTTATATTAAACCATCTCACCAATATTATGCAGCCCCAAGAAGATCGATATTTGAACAATCAAATGTCAAAGACCGTTTCAATCATACACAATTAGTTTGGAGCTCGGGAAAGAAGAAAGAGGTGGTCAAGCAGGTATATCAGTCAAGAAAGATGGTTGTAAGTGAAGCTTAGATTTGGTTTGAAATGAAAAGGAACAAATTGAAATGTTGACATTAACTACTAAAGGCAATGAGATGCAGCAAAGAATTGTTACGAGTCAAGGTGCCAAATCTGAAGAAAATATGTTAAGAGTGCGCAAGGCCAAAAGAGAATTAACATTGGTTGAAACACAATCACAGCCGAGGTGCCCACTCGGCTTATTGTATTGGTAAAGGAAGAAATTACAAAACTTAGTGCACAAGAATTGAGAAAGAAGAACATGTCATGGGTTCCCAAGAGGAGCAGTCAAAATAAAAATGATTTCCGGCCTTCTATTGCAACGAGTGTTACAAAATTAAAGAAAGCAAAAGATGGGAGCAACAAAAAATTAAGCTGAAGGTTTGCATCACAACATCAAAATCTCTGGTTAGCACACCATCCATATTCTTCGACCATGCCATTATGCCTTTGCCATGGAATTCATCCCTAGGTATGATCAATTACCCTCCATGGATTTATTTTGATCCATGGATGCAATATAATTCCCTACATCACAAGAAGGCATTACCAAATCACTATACATTTAATTAGCTACGAGTTTTTTACTAGTCCAAAGAACCGAAATACTTGATTTGTTATTTCATTTTTTATTTCGGCTATACATGATTTTGGTAGATGGAGTCTACATGGACATTATGATTATGTCCGTTATTTATCTATCGACCTACGAATCTATCTAAGTGTGGCCGATGTAATATATACTTCCATCATGTGTAGTCCTATTGGAAACTGAGACAAGTTGCATGTTCATTGAAATTTATATTTATACATGAATCATGCTGATAACCCACAAGTATAGGGGATTGCAACAATTTTCGAGGGTAGAGTATTGAACCCGAATTTATAGATTCGACACAAGGGGAGCCAAAGAATATCTGAAGGTATTAGCAGCTGAGTTGTCAATTCAACCACACCTGGAGATTAATTATCTGCAGAAAAGTGATTAGTAGCACAGTAATATGATAGTTTTGATGCTAGTAGCAGCAGCAATAATAACGGTAACAGCGATAGGAGTCATTTTGTACTAGTAACGATAGCAGTAGCAACAATAGTAACTTAGCAAGAACAATATAAGGTAAATTCGTAGGCATTGGATCGGTGACTCGTTGGATGATATTCATCATGAGACAGTTATAACCTAGGGCGATACGACACTAGCTCCAGTTCGTAAATATAATGTAGGCATGTATTCCGTAAATAGTCATACGTGCTTATGGAAAGAACTTGCATGCCATCTTTTGTCCTACCCTCCCGTGGCAGCGGGGTCCTATTGGAAACTAAGAGATATCAAGGCCTCCTTTTAATAGAGAACCAGAACAAAGCATTAACACATGGTGAATACATGAACTCCTAAAACTACGGTCATCACCGGGAGTGGTCCCGACTATTGTCACTCCGGGGTTGCCGGATCATAACACCTAGTAGATGACTTTAACTTTCAAGATCGAATCTAGAACATGGATATAATGGTCATAACATAAAAGGTTCAGATCTGAAATCATGGCACCCGAGCCCAAAGTGACAAGAATTAAGCTGGCAAAGTCATAGCAACATCAATCTCCGAACATAGTGGATACTAGGGATCACGTCCTATCAAAACTAACTCGATTACATGATGAATCTCATCCAACTCCTCACCGACCAGCGAGCCTACAAAGGAATTACTCACTCCCGGTGGGGAGCATCATGGAATTGGCGATGGAGATGTGTTGGTGATGACGAAGATCTAAGATCCCCCTCTCCGGAGGCCCAAACGGACTACAGATCTGTCCTCCCGATGAAGAACAGGAGATGGAGGCAGCTCCATCTTGTGAAATGCGATAATTCTTTCTCTCTAATTTTTTCTGGAATAATGTGATTTTATAGCATCTGTTTCAGAGTCATAGGGGGCACCAGGTGGGGACAACCCAACAGGGCGCGCCTGGGGGGCAGGCGTGCCCTGGTGAGTTGTGCCCATCGAGGTGCCCCCCTTAGGTGGCTCTTGGCTCCAGAAATTCTCTTTGTTGATATAAAAAATACTCGCAAAGTTTCGTTCCATTCCGAGAATTTTATTTCTGCACAAAAACAACACCATGGTAGTTCTGTTGAAAACAGCGTCAGTCCGGGGTTAATTTCATTCAAATCATGCAAATTAGAGTCCAAAACAAGAGGAAAAGTAGATACGTTGGAGATGTATCACATGCTTGCATGGAGTAGAGACATTATACGCGATGTCATCCAACATATGTTCCATAAGCAAATTAATAATTGTAGAATTGGCGAGTTGTTTATGACTTGATTGAAAATGATTTGGCTTATGAATTTTCAAACATATGAGAGGCCAGATAATTTTTGGTTTTACTATTGTGCATCATATTTATGGCATCCATAAATATATAAATATTGTCTCATTGGTACTTTGGAGATTATACTTTGATGGTTCTATTTGTAGCAATAGCCAAGGTGTTGTTGTTGTTTATATATCTCCTCATGGTGCTATTTTTGACGTCTCATGTCACTTAGAATATTTTTGCACAAATAATCAGGCCAAATATGATGCGTTGTTTATCGGCCTAGAGATGTTGCTGACTATAGTTCTACACATATTGAGGCTTTTGGTGATGCGTTATTAGTAGGACAACAAATATCGAGAGTTTTTCAATGTTTTTACGAATCACTTAATGTTTATCTTGATAAATTTCTAGATATAATTTCTACTTTGGATTATTTTAGCATTGCTCATATATCTAGACATGACAATTCGACAGAAAATGATTTGGCACACCAAACATCCGGCTATCATGTTGATCATGTCATGTTTCATATTTCTCAAAACTCGATGTCTAGCTTTGCCAGTAGGGGTGTCGGTGAATACTCACAACATATGCCATAGGTAGGCTAAAGTCAGTGAGAACCGAAGGGACAAAGGTGGACACTAGGAACGAGGTTGGTACACACATGGAACGCACGATGTACCCAGGTTCAGGGCTCTCCATAGAGATAATACCCCTAATCCTGCTGGAGTGTTTGATGTGTATGAATAGAGTGCAGATTTGCTCCTCGAGCTGTGTTGGGAGGAGGAAGAGGGGAGCAGCCGACTCGTCTCTGCCTCTCTCTCTGTGGTTGGTGAACGTAGGGTGTTGTTCGACTGTGGAATGATCGGCCTCCCTGCATGGAGGGCGACCGGGGGGTTTTATAGATGAACCCGCCGGCCTACAGTATGGATAAAGGGTACAAGTGTGGGACCCGGCTGGCCAGGGGCCCACTAGAGTCTTATCTTGTCGCTTGAGGGGCCCGCCGGCTGCATGGTATCGATTGGTAGTGGGACCCGCCGGTTGGGCAATGAAGCTCTCGCGTAAGGTTGACGCCGAGCACGCGTTGTACGTCAAGCGTCGTCCAGCGAGATTCGTCATAGGCAGGAGGTATGGCCGCCTCCACTGTTCCCCACGCCGAGTGCAGTAATGGAGTGGGAGTGTGATGGTCCGACACAATGCTAGCTGATGGATCAGAGCCGGGGTAGGTCAGCGGCGTGGCCGCCTACGCTCGTACCTGCCGGGTGCCCCGATCCAGTACCTTTGCTGACGCGTAGCTACCTTTAATCGTAAGGTCTCGTCCTGACCTACGATTTGATACGACTTGTGATCTTCGGCTGGCTAGCCTGCTTGGCCAACCAGCTTGGGTGCGACCGCCTCATTCCTAGCCGGGCTGGCTGGACCAGGCCGGCCCAGAAGAGGTAACCACCTCGACTCTAGCCGGCAGGGGTTGCCTGGCCGGCCAGAGGGATGGCCGCCTCATCCTCTAGCTGGTAGGTGCTCCCTAGCCGGCCGGTAGACTTGGGCCTTGGGAATCTGTACATGTTCATGTTCTTTGAGCCGGAAATGAAGGAGCAGGCTTGATGAGCCTACCCCGGGGTTATCCCCACGACAGTAGTCCCCGAAGCTGGCGAGGCCTGCCGCCTGCGGGCGGGCGGCCTCACCGGCTTGACGATTTGCCTTGATATTTTCGCCGCTATTCGTGACGAGGAATGTCGGTTTCGAAACCGGCTGGCTTCGAAACAATGACTCGGCTTCGTCGCAAGTCGCTCAGAGAATGCCACGTGCCAGGCCCCGCCTGGCATAATGATGGTGATTACTGATGACGGGACCGAGCCTGGGCCCTGGGTCCCGCCACGACGCCCCCTCGGCCTCCGCGCGAGAGATCCTCTGCGGATTTACTCCGCGACGGTTGGGCTTAGGGAAGCGTTACCGCCCGTAACACACGGGGTTAGTGGGGGTCCAGTGCGCACCGGATCCCCTCCCCACAACGCTTCGTGGGGGTTTAAATGGGATGTGGGGGTTCCGAGGAGGCCATTCGCCCCCCTTCTTGCCCTGCATCTGCGCCCTCTTCCTCCCTGCGCCCAGAGAGAAAGAGCTCGTATCCTTCGTCTTCGTCGCCGCGAAGTCGCCAACCCCTTCGGGTTCCCGTCACCCGCAGCCATGGCCAGCGGTTCTTCCTCGAAAAGGCCCTCGGCGCAGAAGGCGTCGTCGCAGGGAGCCTGGCTGGGCAGCGAAACATCGGCAAGGAGCACATCGAGGCGCTCTGTCACCACCGACTGCTG
Organism: Hordeum vulgare subsp. vulgare; assembly: GCF_904849725.1. Classification (NCBI taxonomy): domain Eukaryota; kingdom Viridiplantae; phylum Streptophyta; class Magnoliopsida; order Poales; family Poaceae; genus Hordeum; species Hordeum vulgare. The sequence continues at coordinate 382,210,386 of NC_058520.1, read as the reverse complement.
CCTCCGGCCTCCCAAGTGTTGGTGCGGCACCGTGGCGCCGAGACCGCTCCCACACCCGCCGTGGGAGAGGTCGTGGTCTTCACCGAGCATTTCTACCGGGGCTTCGGGCTTCGAGCTTCCGGCCAACGCCTTGTTCGTCGAATGGCTCCGCTTCTTTGGCCTGCAGCAGCATCACCTGGCGCCGAACGCCATTCTGCAGATGTCGGCCTTCGTGGTCCTGTGCGAGGGCTTCGTGGGGATCGAGCCCCTCGTCGGCCTGTGGTGCAGCTTGTTCTTCTTCAAGCGGCAATCCATCGCCAGGGAGAAACCGAGGTGGAGAAGCTCAAAAGGCCGCACCCGATGACGCCGTGCGGAGCCGCGTTGGTGCACCACCGCTCGAAGTCGGGCTTCCCCCAGATGCCACTGCAGGAATCCGTCAAGCATTGGCACAAGGGTTTCTTCTATGTGAAGAACGTCGACCCTGCCGTGGACGCCCTCAACATGCCCCCGTTCGACATCGACCCGCCAACGAGGTTGAACTGGGCGGCGAAGACCGCCAAGCCGATTTCCGAGGTGGCGCTGATCTGTGCCCACCTCGATATTTTGGAGAAGGGCGGCCTCCTTGGCCACGACCTGCTCACCACCATGGTGGTTCGTCGGATCCTGCCCTTGCAGAGGCGGCCGCATCTGGTCTGCCAAATGAGCGGCCGGCATGATCCTTGCCGGCTATCCACCAAGAGGTTCACTCCCGGCGCTGTAGCGCGAAGGGAGAATCTGATCTCCACCGCCCGCATGGATGAGAGCGGGGAATGGACGTGGGGGATGACCCCGTTCAACAGGTCCCGTCCGCCTCCGATAGTAGGTGGCCTCTTTATTCTTTGTTGTTTGCCTTGTAGCCGGTCGTGTTGCTGAGCCGACGATCGAGCCCCTTTTCGCAGCTGTACGAGAATCTGCAGGGGTCCCTCCGTCCGCCCGCTCCCGACGTGGATGTGTCCGACGCCTTGGAGATTGAGGACGAGGGCATGATTGCATCCCACTTGGACTCCTCCGCCGGCTTAGAGAATCCCCTGGAGTTGGAAGGGACAGAGCCGTCTGGTGAGTACGCACGGCCCTCCATGGCGGACTGGACGGATGACGACGAGATTCCCTCATTCATTTCTGGCGTAGCCTTTGAGGAGGACTCCGATGGGGGTGGAAGAGGTCACCAGCCCGCCATTGACGCGCGCAGGCGTCAGAGGGGTGGAGCGACCGCCGCCGACGAGGCGGCTGGGAGGAAGGGCAAGCGTGCCACAGCATCCCGACCAGCTCGTAAGCGGCCGGCGCCGGGTCCTCCAGCCGGAGAGTGAGCGGGCGGCGCCAAGAAACGCCGTGGCGCTGGCCGGAGGCAAGTCCCTATGGTAGCGGGGTAAGATTTCCTCCCCCTTTTCTTCGTTTATCTTGCGAGGAGCTTTGTTCCTTAAGGACTTTGCTTGACAGCGAGGCGGAGGATGTCGAAGAAGACACCGCCTTCGCAGCCGAGCGGGCTAGCTGGGCAGCAACCGATGTTGCCCAGAGGGAGCTTGAGATGGAGTCCAAGCGCCGGTGGGACGTGGTTGTGGGGAAAGCAGCCATGGGCCAGTCTCGCCCCAGCCGGGTTGAGAAGCCGGTGTAAAAGCGTGCGAAGGCTAGACATGAACCCTCCCCACATGCTCGCGTGGAGGAGCCAGCTAGCGAAGCAGCTTCAAGGCAGGCCTTAAGGGCTGAGGGGGCCCAGCCTTCAGGGCTGGAAGCCTCGGCGCCGGTGAACCTGGAAACGGTCCCTGACTCCCCCAGGGCCGAGGGGCACTCGACGCGCCGGAACTGGTTCTAGATGCGCCAGACGCGGCCCCTGACGCGCCAGGGGCGGCCATGGTTGCGCCGGATGCGGCCCATCCGCCTCGTGCGGAGGAGGTAGCGCCAGCCGGGATGACGCCAGAGCCGGCCGCCGAGTCGGCACCAGAACCCGGTGCCATCGTCGTTCCCCAGCACGACCCTGTTCCGCCAGGAGCTTGGGGCCGGGCCGAAAGTGGGCCCATGAAGACATGGCGGGCGGCCAACCTGGCCCGCCTACGACTGCCCACCGTTACCGCGCTTTCCGGCGTCCCGGAGCTCGTGTCGATGTTTACCAGCAGCCGGTCCAAGGTGGAGCAGTCGGCCCGCGTGGTATGCAGCGACATGGAGCGCCTGGAGGCCCGCACCCAGGTAGGTGTTTCCTCTTTGGTTTTTTAACTTTTCTTCTTTTGTGTTAGTGGGGGCGCGACAGCGCACCCAATAGGTGTAGCCCCCGAAAGTCGGGCCGGTCGATCGTCGGCCAGTCCGAATCTCTTGGAGCTCCGTTTCCTTGTATTGTTTCTTCAGTGGGGGCGCGCTAGCGCACCCACTGGGTGTAGCCCCCGAGAATCGGGCTGGTTAATTTTTAACCAGGCCAAATCTTAATTCTGCTCCTTTTTGCTTTTTTGGCAGGAGCTTTATGACTCTCAGGCGCAGGCTTACAATGAGCTGCGGACCCAACACCTGGGAGGTGATGGCCGGATCGCTGAGCTCGAAGTCCGGCAGGGCGAAGCTGCCATGAAGCGGGATGCCCTGCGTAATGCCGGCAACCGGCTCCAGGAGCAGCTAGCCCTTCTTCAGACGGAGAAGAAGGAGCTCGAGGTGGCCAGCCGGGTCGAGCTGGAGCGACTGCGCGATACGCTGCAGGAGAAGGAAGCTTCCTACTCCGCCTACGTGGATCGCCTCGCGTCGCTTCATCTCAAGGAGATGGACCTCAAGGACGCCGCCTTGAGGGAGAAGGAGGAGGCCCTTGTCCAGAAGCAATCGCAGCTGGCCAAGGCCTTGGAGTCTGCGGCGGCTCTCTAGGATTAGGTTGCCCGCCATACTCACGCGAGTAAGGTGCGGGAGCTCGAGGTCCTCGAGAGCTCCCATGAGATCGATGGCGCCTTCCGTCGCGAGTCTCTCTTCTTTGTCTTGTTTTTGGTCTTTTTGGCCGTCTCCTCTTCTTACTGTGCTCTTGCATCCTGGCTGTTGCCATTCCAGGTCTCTTTCCTGCGACCCAGATCGCGGCCGACACTACCGTCGAGGTGAGCCGCGAGGAGCGCCGCGCGGCTGGGCAGGAGGTAGATACTGCCTCCGACTGGAGCGTGGAGGAGATCGGGGTGGGCCTTCGGGGCCGCCTGCGCGCCCTGGGCGAGTCTGTGGCTCAGCTCCAGGTTGCAGGCTCGTCGATGGTGGCGGCCTTGTGGCCTGAGGGCGTGGAGCCGGCGTCAATAAGCCGGCTCGCTCGCTGGCTTGCAGCAGGCGGAGAACGCCTGGATGCCTGGCACGCCTCTGCCGCGCGGGCTGGGGCTTACATGGCCCTGCGCTTGGCCAAGTCCTGGTATCGGAACCTGGACTTGGGCAAGCTCGCCCCCCAGCGTGATGGCTCGGAGGCGGAGCTACAAGGCGTGCAAGAGGCACTGCGTGTGAGGGCCAGCGACATCGCCGAGTACGCCGCCTGGGACGATTTTGTTTTGGAGCGGGGTGAAGATGGCGGTGTGATCGCTAAAGATCTGCACGGCCTTCAGCCCTATGACCCTGATGGCAGCTCTGACGAGGCGGCCCGGGCTATGGAATCTGTTGCCGCCTCTAGCGGTGCCGCGTACGCCGACTCCGGTGCGGATGGAGCCGGGAGCCCTCGCAAAGGAGACGATGCAACCGCCTCGGGAGTAGCCGGAGATGGTGAAGCTACCACTTCAGGAGCAGCGGCCGGGGCGACCGATGAGGCCGCAGCCCCATAGCCGTTCTCCTTTGTGTATTGTTCTACCCCCGGAGGGATGTAATGAACGTGGGCCGTGGGCCAATGCTTTTTCGAATGTATGTATTCAGCATTATATTCGTATTGCCATGCGTGTTGTCTCATATTCTTGTCTTTTGATTCCTCGTTGACTCCTTTTTCTCCAACCCTCGTATTTCTAATCTTCCATCCCGCCAACCCGACAGCCGGGAGCCGGTCTGTGGCTGGGTCGAGGTTTCTGATTTTAGAATACGAGACTTAGATGTTTTGAAGCCATCAAGACTTAAAGAACAAGACATAAATCAATAGAGGCCGGCTTGAATGAGATCGTATATATGATCGAGCTAGCCTGAGCCGGCGACCCTTTGTAGCCAAACTTTGCATGTATCCGGCCTGACCTGGCGTCACCTCGCAAGCCATACGTCCGGAGCCAGCCCGCAAGCTCGTACGAGGTGACGAGGGATCAGCCGGTTACACTATGTGTTCTTTTACAATAGGGAAGGCGTACGAGCAGCTAGCGAGCCCCCGAGCTTGTTAAAGCCAGCAAGGGGCGTGCGCTGCATAGCCTCCGAGCTTGATAAAGCTAGCAAGAGGTGTACGCGGTGTAGCCCCCGAGCTTATTGAAGCCAGTCAGGGGGCGTACACAGAGTGAAAACTCTCAATAAAAAGAAACATGAGGCATGCTCTTTTTATTGCATTTGTTGTTGATCCCTGAAGAGCGAGAAAGATACATATGCATGCTCTTTCCCTTGTTTGATTCTTGCCTTCTAGCAATAGAACGGGCGAAGCAACGCCGCGTTCCATGGACGTTCCGTTTCTTGGCCAGAGTCGTCCCTCTTGCGCTTCCTTGGCTTTTGGGCATCGATTAAGTAGTAAGCGTTGTTGTGCAACCCCCTACTGATGATGAAGGGTCCCTCCCATGGGGAAGAGAGCTTGTGTTGGCCGGCAGTGAGCTGGAAGTTACACTGTAGATGAAGCAGTACGACGCCCGGGGGGACATCGTAGTTGACTCCGGGCAGCCGTCTGGCTGGCGTAGCCGGTTGGTAAGAGGAGCCGGCAGTGGGTGGATTGGGAGCAGCCGGCCGGGGCGGGCAGGCACCCCGCTCGACTCTCCGTCTTTGGGGTACCTGGGGATCAATCCCTCGACAGTAGCCTCCGATCCTCTGTGTAGACGGTGAGCCAGCTACCGCAGCAGCACCGGAGACACCTTGTATCGAGTCCACACCCGCGTCTCCATCAAGCTCGGGGGCTGCACAAGCCCCCAACAGTCAGGTGGAGGCGGAGGCGACCCTTGTGTCGGCTCCATCATGGGCTCAAACTATTCTGGCCTTCCTTCTACGCGGCGAACTTCCTCAGAACGAGGCGTAGGCGAGACAGATCCAGCGCAGGTCTGCAGCCTACGCCATTATCAATAGCGAGCTGGTACGGCGCAGCGTGACTGACGTGTTCCAACGCTGCGTAGAATCAAAAAAGGGACGGGAGATCCTCAAAGACATTCACCAGGGGGAATGTGGGCATCACGCCGCCTCCAGAACCCTAGTGGCCAAGGCGTTCCGCCACGGATTCTACTCGCCCACGGCTCTCGAGGAGGCAGTGGATCTGGTCGACAATTGCAAGGGTTGCCAATTCTTCAGCGCAAAGATCCATATGCCGCCTTCGGCCCTCAAAACCATCCCCCTGTCATGGCCATTCGCCGTCTTGGGGCTGGACATGATAGGTCCCTTCAAGACGGCTCGCAGTGGGATGACGCATCTCTTGGTGGCCGTCGACAAGTTCACCAAGTGGATTAAAGCCAGACCTATCAAGAATCTTGATGGCCCCACCGCTGTCAAGTTCATCACAGACATCTCTGTCCGATATGGCATTCCCCATAGCATCATCACCGACAACGGCACAAATTTCGCCAAAGGTGCTCTAGCGCTCTACTGCTCCAAGGTGGGCATCCGGCTCGATTTGGCATCAGTGGCACACCCCCAGTCAAATGGCCAAGAAGAGAGGGCCAACGGCGTGAATCTGGCCGGCATCAAGCCAAGACTGGTGGCAGCACTGGTAAGATCAACCGGCTGCTGGATTGAAGAACTGCTGGCTGTGTTATGGAGCCTCCGCACCACGCCCAACCGGTCGACCGGCTTCACTCTTTTCTTTCTTGTATACGGATCCGAGGCTATTATTCCCATGGATATTGAATTTGACTCGCCTCGGGTCGCCCTATACACAGAAACGGAGGCAAAGGAGGCAAGAGAAGACACTGTGGATCTCCTCGAAGAAGCAAGGGACTTGGCCTTGAGCCGGACGGCCATCTATCAACAGAAGCTGAGATACTACCACATCAAAAAGATCAAGTCTCTCTCTTTCAGGGAGGGAGACTTGGTCCTCAGAAGAATCCAGCGCACTGCCGGCCAACACAAGCTCTCATCCCCATGGGAGGAACCCTTCATCATCAGTAGGGCGTTGCATAACAACGCTTACTACTTAATCGATGCCCAAAAGCCAAGGAAGCGCAAGGGGGACGACTCCGGCCAAGAAACGGAACATCCATGGCAAGCGGCGCTGCTTCCCCCCGTTCTATTGCTAGAAGCAAGAATCAAACAAGGGAAAGAGCATGCATATGTATCTTTCTCCCTCTTCGGGGATCAACAACAAATGCAATTAAAAGAATTGGCAACCCTCGCACTTGTCGACCAGATCCGCGGCCTTCTCGAGAGCTGTGGGCCAGTAGAATCCATGGCGGAACGCCTTGGCCACCAGGGTTCTGGAGGCGGCGTGATGCCCACCTTCCCCCTGGTGAATGTCTCTGAGGATCTCCTGTCCCTTTTCTGATTCGACGCAGCGTTGGAACACGCCGGTCACGCTGCGTCGTACCAGCTCGTGATTGATAATGGCGTAGGCTGCAGACTTGCGCTGGATTTGTCTCGCCTCCGCCTAGTTCTAAGGAAGTTCGCCGCGAAGAAGGAAGGCCAGAATAGTTTGAGCCCATGATGGAGCCGACACAAGGGTCGCCTCCGCCTCGTCCTGACTGTTGGGGGCTTCTGCAGCCGCCGAGCTTGATGGAGCCGCGATTGTGGACTCGAGACAAGGTGTCTCTGGTGCTGCTGCGGCAGCTGGCTCACCGTCAACCTCCATGACGTCCACCCACTGGGTGTCGAGATGACAGGATTCGAGTCCAGGCAGAGCCGGGTTATTGTCGTAGCCGGTGCATCCATTGGAGTCAGTGCGGCCAACAGAGCCGGCACAGGAACTATAGACGGCGTGGTTGGTGGAGCCGACAACGCTTGCACCATGGATTCACCCGGTGCCGCTATTGGAGTTGGCGTAGTCAACGTAGCTGGTGTGGGAGCTGCAGCCGGCGTAGCTGGTGGAGCCGACGGTGCTTGCACCGTAGAGTCAGCCGGTACAAAGATGGATGCCAACTCGGGAGACGGCCTGATAGATGGCTTATGGAGTTTCTCGAGGGAGACGCCAGCTGGAATGGCCTGTCTCGTGGAGCCGATCTTCGCCAGTGTATCGTCTGCCTCTTTTTCTGCACTCGGCACGTGGTGAAACTCACAGCCCTCGAAGGGGCCGCTGAGCTGCTCAATGAGGAAGCGGTAGCTTGCCATGTTGGCGTCCCTGGCGTCCCATTCGCCAGAGACCTGCTGCACCACCAAGTCTGAATCGCCGAAGCATATGAGCCGCCGGATGCCGATCTCCTTGGCAAGCTGGAGGCCATGAGCGAGTGCTTCGTACTCGGCGACGTTGTTGGAGGCGGCGAAATGGATCTGGAGAGCATACTTGAGCTGGTCCACATCCTCGAGCCGTCGAAGTGCATCCGTCAATGCGTGGAGTCTGGAGGCGGTGGCTCAAACTGGGTCTCGGCCCAGTCGACTAAGAAATCGGCCACCACCTGAGATTTGATGGCGGTGTGGGGCTCGTACCGGATATCCTGATCTGCCATAGCGATGGACCATTTGGCAATCCTGCCCATGGCATCACATTGCCCATTATCTCTGAAAGTGGAGCAGTGCCCACCACGGTGATGGCATGCTCTTGGAAGTATTGCTTCAACTTCTTTGCAGCAAGGTAAACACCATAACACATTTTTTGATAATGCGGATAGTTCTGCTTGGAGGCGGACAAGATCTCGCTAAGGTAATAGACAGGGCGCTGCACTGGCACTGCCTTGCCCTCCTCTTTACGCTGAACTACCAACACTACACTAACCACGCGAGTGGTCGCCGCAATGTATATGAGTATGGGTTCCCTTTCAGACGGCGCTGCCAAGATTGGCAGGCTCGAGATTACCCGCTTGAGGTCGCATAAGGCTTCGTCCACCTGGTCGTTACACTCAAACTTCGTTGTCTTCTTCATGAGCTGGTAGAGTGGAAGGGCCTTCTCGCGAAGCCGGTTGACGAACCAGCTGAGGGACGCCAAGCAGCCGGCGAACTTCTGGACGTCAAGGATTCGGGCCGGCCGCACCATCCGCTCGATGGTGCTGATCTTCTCGGGGTTCGCTTCGATGCCGCGGGCGGACACGAAGAACCCCAAGAGGTTACCGCCTAGAACCCCAAAGACGCACTTCTCTGGGTTGAGCCGGATCTTGTACTCACGCAGGTTAGCGAACGTCTCCCGCAACTCATCGAGGAGGCTGAAGTGCTGCTTCGTCTTAACGACGATGTCGTCCACATAGACGTGGATGTTTCTGCCGATCTGAGGCAGCAGGCACTTCCTCATGCATCGTTGGAACGTCACACCTGCGTTCTTCAGGCCGAACGTCATCGTGGTGTAGCAGTAGGACCCGAAGGGCGTGATGAAGGAGGTCTTCAGGCGATCAGCTGGATCCAGCTTGATTTGATGGCAGCTCGAATAAGCATCCAGAAACGACAGCAGTTCGCAGCCTGCAGTGGAGTCGATCACTTAATCTATCGTAGGAAACGCGAAAGGGTCTTTCGGACGGGCCTTATTTAGGCTAGTGTAGTCTATACACATTCACCAGGTGTTATTCTTCTTCAGCACAAGGACTGGATTAGCCAGCCAGTCCGGGTGGAAAACCTCCATGATGAAGCCGGCTGCAAGGAGCCGGGTGATCTCTTCTCCGATCGTGCGTCGCTTCCCCTCGGCAAAGTGGCGCAAGGGTTGTTTCACCGGCTTTGCATCCGGTCGCACATGAAGTTTGTGCTCGGCGTACTTGCTCGGAACACCCGGCATGTCCGTGGGGGACCATGCAAAGATGTCCCGATTCTCACGGAGGAAGTCGACGAGCTCGCCTTCCTATTTGGGGCTGAGGCCAGCCCCGATGGTGACGCATTGCTTTGGGTTGGCAGGGTCGAGTGGGACCTGCTTGGTCTCTTTAGCTGGCTTAAAAGAGCTCTCGCCGGCCGATTGGGATGGAGAGAAGGAATCGTCGGTTGCTCAGTAGCCTGGGCCACGAGCCGGTCGATCTGCCGCTTTTCCTCAGCAATCACCATGGCATCGGCGAGGCGGCTGCTATCTTGTGCACACTCGAGCGACTTCTTGTAGTCGCCAACGACAGTGATGATACCCTTGGGACCCGGCATCTTCATCTTCAGGTAGGCGTAGTGCGGGATAGCCATAAATTTGGCCAGAGCCGGTCTTCCCAGCAGTGCGTGATACGGGCTGCTGAGATCCACTACCTCAAACCATATGGACTCTCGGCGGAAGTGGGCTTTGTCGCCGAAGAGGACGTCCAGCTGGATCTTACCAATGGGCGAGCAGGACTGCCCAGGCACGATGCCATGGAAGACAGTACTCGTTGGTAGGACGCCCGTCTCCTTGTGTCCGAGCTTGAGGAGAGTGTCGAGGTAGAGGATGTTGATGCTGCTGCTGCCGTCGACCAACACCCGGGACAATTGACAGGTGATCCTTTTGGAGGCGAAGGTGGGGTCGAGGACGAGTGCGTACGATCCCGGGTTGGGCATCACCGCAGGCTGGTCCACCCGGCTCCATGTGATTGGTTTGTCGGACCAATGCATGTACTGGGGAACCGAGGGGACCTCTGGCGCAGGCTCTGCTTGTCGTCTTGGTGGTGAAGACGATGAACACCCCGTCTTGGTGAGGGTAGTCGTCTTGGTGGTGGCCGTCGTCGCGAGGCGGCGGTGGCGGAGCCGGAGCGTGGGAGGGAGCCGGTGCATGAGGTGCCGCCTGCGCACCTCGAGGGGCCGGCAGACCATCCCCTTGCGACAACCGGCATGCAAAGTTGCACTGTCGAAGGGTGTGGGTAGACGGCTGCGCCCCAGAATGTATCTTGCAGGGGGCATCGAGCAGCTGCTCGAAGGACTGCTTGGGCAGCCAGTTGGTGTTGCCTCTGTTGGGACGCTTTCGGGAGGGCCGGTTTGAGGAGCCGATGTTTCGCCCTCCATGCTGGCCACCAATTTGCTGTTGGAGCGGGAATCCATCTGATCCGCCTTGCGCTTGTAGTTGTTTTGGACGCCTCGGTTGTCCCCAGCCAGCTTGGGAGTAGCCGGCGTAGGTACTGGCTTGTCCGAGGCGGTCACATTGACGCGCATCGCCGAGTCGGCCGTGGCGTATTTGTCCGCCTTGGCCATGAGCACCGCCAGAGAGGTGGGCTTCGAGCACATAAGCTTGTACTTGAGGAGGGTGCCGTCTCGGCAACCGTCGATGAAGTACTGGATAGCTTGTACCTCATGCACCCCCTCGCAGGAGTTACGAAGCTCCGTCCACCGGGTGACGTAGTCGCGAAGGGGTTCGTCGGGCTTCTGGATGCACATGGCCAGCTCGCGGGGCCGGCCAGGGTGCTTGTAGGTGCCAGTGAAATTGTGGACGAACGCCTCCTCGAAGTCCACCCAGGAGTTGACACTCCCGGCCGGGAAGCTGTTAAGCCTAGTCCGGGCCGAGCCGGTCAACATGAGTGGCACGTAGCGGACCGCTACGCGCTTGTTGCCCCTGGCAATGCCGACGGCCGTGGTGTAGTCAATCAGCCAGTCCTCTGGCTTGGCCGTGCCATTGTATTTGGGCGTGTCCCGAGGCAAGGTGAAACCACGGGGGAACGGCTCCCCTCGGATCCGGGGGCCGAAGCAGGTCGGACCGAGGGGACCATCTTCCTCTAGGAGGGCTGACTGGGCCAGGACGATGAGACGCCAGCGAGCGTCCCGATCATCCTGGGAAGCGTGAGCACCAGCACGAGTGGCGAGAGGGGAGGCGCCTCGCGAACCAGAGACGTGAGTTCTTCGTGGGGGAAGAACCTCACACTCTGAATCGCCCTCGTCGCCTCCGTGACGCAAGCCCGAAGTGTGCTCGCTCTGGCGCTGAGAGCGCCGGTCTTGGCTTCCCTCGCCCCTTCGGCCGGAAGGGCGATGCGAGGAAGATCGTTCTGCAGGGTGCTGGCCGCTAGGGTTACGGCGTGCTCCGGGGTTGGGTCCTGGGGACTCCGACTGACCATGACTGGGGTCAAACTGAGCGTGTTGCTGGTTGGCAGCGTCAAGGAGGTCCTTGACCCGCTTCTCGTGGAAAGCGCGCTCATCGCCTTCCAGGCTCGCCATCTCCTCCATGGCTGCCTGAGCTGCTCGCAAGTTGGCCGCAGGGGTCTCGTGGGTGGGAAGATCGCCACCTAGGACTTCGGCGATGAACCGGCTGCGGTTGCGGACCAATCTAAGCCGGCTAGGGGCCTCTGAAATCGGAGTAAGGCCGTATGCGGAGTTATACTCGCGCTGCATAGCCTCCATCCAACGTTTTGCCGAAGTAACGACAATGCCCTCCTCCAGGATACGATTGCGAGCCTCCTCCAGCGAGGCCCGAGGGTCAGCAGGGTTTGCGCAAGCTGTGACGGGTGTCTTCAGGCCGGCGATGGCAGCGGCGGGCTCACCAGCACCTGCTGAGGCCTTGCCGGGAGCCGTGCTGGTGCCGGCGCTGATAACCATCACTTCCACGGTGTTAGAGACGGCAGCAAGATGGTATGGGGTAAAGAACCCCACCGACGACGAAGGGTCGTCAAAGACGAGGACGTTGCTAGAATATACGTCGTGGGCAGGCATCTCAGCGATAGAGAGCCTGCTGAAGCTGGCGCACAGCGCCTCAACGTCGAAGTCCTCGCCGAAGTAGCACAGACCGTCATTGAGACGTAGGTCGCTGAAGAGAACGCTGAGGTTCTCCATAGCAGCGATGACGACGCTAGGAAGCGCCTCGTCATCAGAATCTTCGTCCGAATCCACATGGCGGACGGGGACGTCGATCATCATGGTTGTTGCCTCATCGAAAGCGGGCTCCACGGGCATGCAAACTGATCCGGACGCGATGCATTCGGTGGTGTAGGTGCGGGGCCCCGCCCAGTGCGTAAAGCTAGCCGATGCCGCGATCGGCTCCACGGTGGGCGCCAAATGTCGGTGAATACTCACAACATATGCCATAGGTAGGCTAAAGTCGGTGAGAGCCGAAGGGACAAAGGTGGAAGCTGGGAACGAGGTTGGTACACGCATGGAACGCACGATGTACCCAGGTTCAGGGCTCTCCGTAGAGATAATACCCCTAATCCTGCCGGAGTGTTTGATGTGTATGAATAGAGTACAGATTTTCTCCTGGAGTTGTGCCTCTCTCTCTATGGTTGGTGAATGTAGGGTGTTGTTCGACTGTGGAATGATCGGCCTCCCTGCATGGAGGGCGACCGGGGGGTTTTATAGATGAACCCGCCGACCTACAATATGGATAAAGGGTACAAGTGTGGGACCCGGCTGGCAGCCTTGCCGGCTGGCCAGGGGCCCACTAGAGTCTTTTCTTGTCGCTTGAGGGGCCCGCCGGCTACATGGTCTCGATTGGCAGTGGGACCCGCCAGCTGGCCAATGAAGCTCTCGTGTAAGGTTGACGCCGAGCACACGCTGTACATTCAAGCGTCGTCCAACGAGATTCGTCATGGGCAGGAGGTACGACCGCCTACACTGTTCCCCACGCCTAGTGCAGTAATGGAGTGGGAGTGCGATGGTCCGACACTATGCTAGGTGATGGATCAGAGCCGGGGTAGGTCAGCGGCATGGCCGCCGATGCTTGTACCTACCGGGCGCCCCGATCCAATACCTTTGCTAACGCGTAGCTACCTTTAATCGTAAGGTCTCATCCTGACCTACGATCTGATGCGACTTGTGATCTTCGGCTGGCTAGCTTGCTTGGCCAGCCAGCTTGGGTGAGACCGCCCCATTCCTAGCCAAGCTGGCTGGACCAGGCCGGCTCAGAAGAGGTAACCTCCTCGACTCTAGCCGGCAGGGGTTGCCTGGCCGGCCAGAGGAATGGCCGCCTCGTCCTCTAGCCGGTAGGCGCTGCTTAGCCGGCCGGAAGACTTGGGCCTTGGGAATCTGTATATGTTCATGTTCTTTGGGCTGGAAATGAAGGAGCATGCTTGATGATCCTATCCCGGGGTTATCCCCCCGACAAGGGGAGAGGCCGAACTGGAACCCTCCACTTCGGCTGCTAACAAAGAATCTAGTGCAGGTGAAAATCTAGACTCGAGGACACCCATTATTGATTACTTGCGTGATCTGAGTAAAAGGGTGGACATGGCTGTTCGGCGTACGACTTTCAATTATATGATGAGAGATGATGAACTTAATCTGTTAAGAGTTTATGGTCTTCTTTTAAAGTGCACGGACGAAGACAAAGCTAGAGTTTCTATGGGAGAGATGCATGAATGTATTTGTGGAACTCATCCGTCGGCTCCCAAGACTAAGTGGTTATTGTGACGTGATGGGTTTTATTGGCCACCGATAATTAATAATTGCTTCAAGATTAATAAAGGATGTGAAGGTGCTCAAAACTTTGGTGATATTAAATTGGCTCCAGTTGTCATTTTACATCCTATTATAAAATTGTGGCCTTTTAGAGGGTGGGGTTTAGACTTCATTGGAGAATTTCATCTGTCTTCCGCAAAGGGGCATCGGTTCGTATTGGTGGCAACCGATTATTTCACTAAATGGTCTGAAGGAGTACCTCTCAAGAACATGACACATGCGGAGGTAATTCAATTCATAACCGAGCACATTATTCATAGATTCGGCATTCCTCAAACTTTAACTATAGATCAAGGTTCATCTTTCGTGTCACCTCAATTTAGATAATTTGCCGAATTTTATAATATAAAGTTTCTCAATTCCTCTCCATATTATGCCAAGGAAAATAGACAAGTTGAGTCTAGCAATAAAATATTAATCAACTTCATCAAGAAGAATATTGAGGATAATCCAAGAAAATGGCATGAGTTGTTGTCTCAAGCTTTGTGGGCACATACAATCTCAAAGCACGGTGCTACAAAGGTAACCCCTTATGAGTATGGTCAAACGGCCGTTTGTGAGTAGAAGTGAATTTGAGTGCTTTGAGATTATTTTCCGGCATACAAACTTTTTCGAAAAACAGGAGGGCATGTGTTGATACTAGATTTTGGCATGGAATAAATCATGATTGAGATGGCTTCAAATAAAGAAGTGCTCCGCATGAACAAGTTTCGTGGTGTTTACTTGAACATTTTTGAAGTTTGGGCCATCGCTGCCTGATCTCATCTCAAAGGACGAAATTGTGTTCGAAGTGCTGAGATTTCATATTCAGAGTACTGTTCGGTCTATTAAGACCACAAGAAACCCTCATAGGGAAAAATATTCAACACAAATTGTCTTCCTCTCGTTGAAACGATTGATTTTGATATAAAAATCATGTCGATCCTAGATCGTACACCAAAGTCAGAGCCATATGAGTGTGTCCCTACCAAAAGGCGAAATATGGCGTGAGGGATCACACAACTGACTAATGGATGGTGCGAGGGATTAGACAAGTGTCTGACGGGTCGCGCGAGGGATCAAATAGCTGTCTCATGGGTCGTGCAAGCTATTCGGCCCACTGGGACATGATTTGGTGTATTTTTCTTATAAGGAAAGCCTCGATGAGTCCTTTGCTTGTACGGGAAGCCAACTGTCTCTTATACATGATAGAGGTCACGACCGATTGAAACAACACACAATCGAACAAATCAATCTACTACTTTTTCGTGTTCATCTACTTGTATCTTTTACCCTTGTATCTTGTTCTCCCTCGTTCTTCGTTCGTTCTTCGCTTGGAGGGCGGTGATACACGAGGCCCTAGGGTGATCAGGTCGACCTAGGGAAGCCCATAGCCGCCGCGCGCCCTGACAGGGTCCTGCCCGGGCGTGTGTACTGTCGGGTCTACAAAAGCGCCCGCCAGACTGCTTGCCTACCGCGCTTCCGGACAGGTCTCCTTCGACGTGAGCAGCGGTGCATCACCCCGGCGTTGAGGGTACATGGTGACGTGTTCGTGTGAGAACACACTTTTTGGCGACTCCGCCGCGGATGAAGCTTTGAACGGTCTCCGGCCCATTCTTTCTAGGAAGATATCATCGTCTAGGGTTTGCAATCTACAAAGGTAATACAAATACCCAATTCACTTATGTAGATTCAAATAATTAATATGTTGTTGCCAGATCGTTTAATGAGCACAATATATCGGCAAGGCCTAGTTTTATCAATCACGCATCTAATTATGTGTAACTATCGATTCAAAATAATCTCCATGCTTCAACTTCACATAATTCTAGTAACATACAACATATATATCCCAACTCTCTGCATCGGCAACCCCACAAATTTGTATGCCGATGAACCACATGATGGGTTCTGTTAATCAAGTTTAAACACCCCATGTAGAAACTTCCAATATCATACAACAAAATGTTTCACCTTTTTATTCATCGACAACTAACTTGCAATATGTTGATCTAAGCATGTCCATGGACGGGAGAATTCGCCACGCTACTAGCTATTCGGCCAATTACGCTCAACCATCATATGCTACACCTTGTGTTAGTAATTTTTTGGCACCATATACAACTTTGGATCTTCATAATTCGGCTCCGCACCTTCATGGTCACATCCGAATAAGTGAAAATTCTGCAAGGGTGCATATGCTACCACCTAATGTTGTAGCATATCATGCATCCTATACGCAATTCCGGAATTTCGACAACCACCCATTCGCGAAAGAATCTGAAAGTCTTCTGGAGCAATCCCTTACAGAGTGGTATGTGGCTATATTAAAAACGGTTATGGCCCAAAATAACAATATTAGTGCCATGTGCCTTGAAGAACATGATAAGGGGCTAGTTCCTGATTGTAAAGCAATAAAAGCTAGAGTTTTACAAGGAGATGAATCTTTTCCATTTCTAAAATTGGTGAGCAAGAATATGATTCCGCAACAATACATAAGCCTTCACCTAGTACTACATCATATTCTACACCCCCTACAAAATTGCAAAGTTTCGGCATCACCCATATGTCATTGCCTAAGGAGTCTAAAAGCATTGGGGGAAATCATATCTGGAATGGGCTAAAATTGAGAAAAAACTTAAACCAATTTTGCCACTAGCCAGCAAAAACAAACAGAAAAAGAATCGGCTCAAAGAAAAGAAGCATTGATGATTCGTAGAATCAATGAAAATAAGGATGATTCGGAACATGAGAGTGCTTCGGTTGAAAAAGCCGAACCAAGTAGTATATATTTCGAATCAATCTCCAAAGAGGCAAGTATTATTGAGAAAGGACATGGAAAGAACAACAAAACTGTCATATGCAACCTACTTCCTGCCCTATGAGGTTCGTGTCATATCCATTGACAAGCCTTATTGACAAGAACAAGTAGCCGAACAAAGTTCGGTTGACAAAGATTTTCAAAGTAATGATTTTCAATGATCGGCTCTACACCTTCATGGTATCCTTCGACATGAGGGACGGTGCATCACCCCCGGTGTCGAGGGTACACGATGATGTGTTTGTGTGCGAACAGATGCAACCTACGAAAGGTTGAATGAAAGAAATTTATGCATGAAATAGATACTTGTTATCGAGATAGAATTTGATTGATGTAGTAGATAATGGTTCATCCATCATCCTATCTTGGCTCCAATAAGAATATGGTGTCAACACCTTCCTTGTATGTGAGCCGAGCATCCAATGCATCTCCTATTGTTCCTAGAACAAGAACTTAAACAAAATGGTGCCCAACCTCATTGGGACCAAAGAATTGGAGAACCAACAATACATAGGACAAACTCCACATAAATATGTGCATATGGATATGATATTGAATTTCATGCACACTTTAGCCAATTTATGACATGGTGGAGTTTCCCCTATATATTGGGTCTAAGAAAGAAAACATGCCAAAGAAGGTACATATAGTAAATCTGCATGCTTAAGCCTTTCAAGAATGAAATCAACACATAGCTGATAAGATACCCAAAGACAAGGTATCAAGTGAGAATAAAATACCAAACAATTTTTTTCACTTGAAGGATACCAATTAAAATATACATCAATGAATGTGATATCCATAGGCACATGCCAAATAAAAGGAAGCATGCTACCAATTGAAGGAAAACATACAAGAGGTATCATGTTCCCAAAAGAGATCTAGGTTCAAAATAAACCAAACTTTGAATAAATTTTCAAGATCGCACGAAGCACCATAAAAAGAAAGACTTTCCTCCCACCAACACACACTTGATGGGTATCAAAAGATTTTTATGATAAACACATAAAAGGAGTGTTCTAAAGAAATTAGGATAGCTCCCCCAAGACATGAGCATTATATAGAATTTGCATTTGAATACAAAATGCACAAGATGGGATGATCACTTTCTCTATATCTATAGATATACTATACATGTTCATAAAGATCCACAAGAGGCAAGGATGACAAACGATACAAAAAAATCCAATTTAAACTTGATTAGCAATTTCTACCACATGAAGGGGATACCAATTGTCAAAGGACAAAAAGTATTTGGAAATAATTCCCATTGGTAGATTTAAAATATATCAAACATCATCTTTACTCCTAAAACACAAGCAAATGACACTTGTAGATCTAACATGCCACCTAGGAACAAGATAATATACAAGGTCAACACTAAGTGGCAATACCTCAAATATACATATTTTCTAGGCTTGCCATATGCACATAGCATATTACTCCCCCATAATGTGATAACCCAACATTATTAACAAGTGGAAAATGAAAACCAACAAGAGAAAATTAATGGATCATTTAGAATTCAAATTTCTCACGAGTAAGTCATACAACATAGAGACTGGATAATATTGAAATATCAATACTAAGTGGTATTCCTCATGATACACATTTATAGGATTGTGAGGTGCGCAAAGCACATCACTCCTCCAAAATGGGATAATCCATTAATCTCTCAAATAACCATCGAAGATACAAACAAGATGCAAAAAGGCTCAGCACAAGACTCATATGTACATGATGTGCAACCCACCATAAATAGGAAGCACAACATATACAATCACATGCAAGGTACAAAACCACAACATGCAAAGGGGAAAGTAACTAACAATGTATTCAATTTAATTACAAGTTACCACGAGGGGCACATTGGATATAACATAGAAACTAGATAATCCAAATGACTTGGCCTGAGATAATTATGAATAATTAAGATCCCTTAATTCTTCATGATGTAGCCAAGTATCCAATGCCCTCGATAGACACCAACTGATCAAGTTTGAGCTCGTTAGTCACCAACCAAGTTGGGTCCTATGAGGTTACTCACAATAGGCTTTGCTGCCCAAATGGTTATTTTCTTCAAGGATTGTACTTAGGATGCCCAAATGGTTATTTTCTACCAACTCTCCACAAAGCAAAATCTGAATTTTCATCAAGCAAGGGAGGTTTTCCTCCAGGATTGTACTTAGGTTTCTCAATTTGAGATCTAGCATAAAGCCATGGAACACTGGTTTGGTTCCTTTCCGGAGGTTGTTGGCCAAATGAAGAACCATGCACATGTGGCCCTGAGGCCCTCGGGGACGTGGCTGTCCCCGTGGTTAATGATGCCAGTCTTATTTGGACCAAGGCCTCAAGAGAAGCATCATGCTCCTCTTTTTGCTTGGCAAGGGCCCGTTCCAGGTCCTCAGAGGTGAAGGACTTTACTTCCGTGGAAGTCCCGTCCCTCTCCACAGGAGCTACAGTAGTTGGAATCCCATCCATCTCGCTCTAGGGCGGTTAAGCCACAAAAATAGAGCACGAGGCTCTGATACCAATTGAAAAGGATCGAGATGGACCTAGCGGGGGGTGAATAGGTACAATTCCAAATTTTAATAATTACTTAGCAATTTTAGGCAAAAGTGCGGAATATGAGTGTAGGCCTAATAATTGCTATGACAAGGAGTAAGCTATTTAGTGTGAAGTAAGGCAAGCGGTAAACAATAATCAAATAAAAGTACGTAATAAGGATTAACACAAGTAGAGAGCTAGGGTTAGGAATAACCGAAACTCCAAGAGAGACAAGGATGTATCCCGATGTTCACTTCCTTGGAGGGAAGCTACGTCACTGTTAGAAGGGCGGATGTTACCACGAAGGCACACCAACGACACGAAGGCTCACCCTATTCTCCCTTTGAGATAACTCCACGAAGGCGTTTCTCAACCACTATTGGTAAGCCTTGAGGTGGCTTCCAAACCTTCACAAACTTTCCGGGGGAAATCACAATGGTTTGATTCCTCTCCGAAGACTCCTACCGCCTAGGAGTCTCCAACCTCCAAGAGTAACAAGATCACGGGGATTGCTCAAAACTTGATCAAATCACAAATCACTTTGGTGGGAAGGAGGAGAAGGAGACGATCTATCTTTTGATTGGAACAACACTCAAAGGGACTCACAAATACTCTTGGGATCTAAGATTTGTTGTAGACAAGAGTGAGTGAGAAGAAAGGTGTTCTTGGATGTGTTCTAGCTGTGTTGGACACCCTCTCACGAAGTGGGAGGGGGTATATATAGTGGGGAGTGTAAAACAACCGTTGGGGACACTTTAAGTCACACAGGGTACGGACGTCCGGCAGTTTGCGGAAGTCCGGGCGTCCACAAGGGGTCGGACGTCCGACATGGGTCGGTCGTCTGAGGGCTGTAGATATGTCTGGAAACACTGAGAGTTGAACAGGGACCGGACGTTCGGAGAAGGCCGGAAGTCCGAGTTATTCGACTCAACTTCTTCTGGTGCAAGGTTCCGGATTTCCGAAAGGGGACGGACGTCCGGCCCTCGGACGTCCGGAGGGAGCCGGAAGTCCGAGTTATATGTCTCAAGTTCTTCTGGTGCAGGGCTCCGGATTTCCGAAGCTGGTCGGTCGAACGGCCCTCGGATGTCCAGAGGGAGCCGGAAATCCGGGTTATAGGGCTCAAGTTCTTCTGGTGCAGAGCTTCGGATTTCCGAAGCCTGTCGGTCGTCCGACCCTTGACCGGCCCTCGGACGTCCGGAGGGAGACGGAAGTCCGAGGCATTAGACCTGTTTTGAGATAGGAGCAGAGTAGAGAATATGTGGTATTGAGCAGAATAGTGAAGATGTGGTTTGAGCAAATTCATCGCAAAAC
Source organism: Hordeum vulgare subsp. vulgare (assembly GCF_904849725.1). NCBI lineage: Eukaryota > Viridiplantae > Streptophyta > Magnoliopsida > Poales > Poaceae > Hordeum > Hordeum vulgare. The sequence continues at coordinate 382,190,234 of NC_058520.1, read as the reverse complement.
CTGTGATCCCCTCTTAATAGTGCGGGATCCCTATACTCAAGAATAGTAAACTCAAAAGGATAGTCTACATCATCTTTTCTCAATCCCGAGCCTTCTTCACATATAAATCCCGATCTTCTCAGACCACCTTGGCACATAATTCTCAATCTACTAAAGTACTTTCCATCCTGAGATACACTCAACAAATAGGATTAGTTTCCTATGTATGTGTTGTCATTAACACCAAAAGTCGATTAGGGGCATAACATGCACTTTCAATATCCCCCTTTTTGGTAGTTGATGACAACATATACATAGGTCAAAAAAAAGATTTAACATACATTATAGCCTCGGAGAGGTTTAGTACGGAGCTCCCCCTTAGTATGTGCATGATAAAATATCGGAGCTCCCTTTTAATGTGTGTATCGAACATATAATGGATCATCATGTAAAGATAATAGATCATCATAGAAAGACAATAGATCATCATAGAAGTAGTGGGGCAAAACATAATAGCCTATGATGATATCATAGCAATCCATAGCAATCACACATTCATAAGTAGCCATACATGAGTTTATCCATTACTTTACACAACCATGCAAATTTTGACTAAAACTCCAAAGACTAAAAACTACGATACATTACTCCCCCTTTGGCACCAAGTACCAAAAAGGGAGGCCCCAACAGCATCAACTATGCTCAGAGCTCAGCAGCATCATCATTAGCATCATCCTCATCGTCAGGCAAGCCACTGCCACCAGCCTCGTCAAGGAAATCAACCCACTAAGGACCAGATGGGAAGCCAAAGTCAGAAGGAGGGGTAGCAGGAAGGGCCTCATCATCACTCACATCAAGAGCGCCCGAGTATCTCAGACGAGCCTTGATGGCATTCTTGGAGGAGACTAGGCGAGATGACACATCACAGGTTTGACCACACTGGAAAGAGACGGCCTTCATCATAGCAGAATGTGCCTTGCCAATGAATTTGGCAAAGCGACCGAGAGGAGCGGAGCTAGATGAGGGGGTTGCTGACCGGGCAGCAGTGCGGCGAGTGGATGTGGAGGATGTGGTTTTCTTGGGAGCATAGTTATGCGCCATGTGAGCGGGAATGACACACTTGTGATGTGTGTGAGTGATAGCAACAGAGAAATCAGCAACATGATTAATAAGAGCCTGGATGAAGGGGGCATGAGGGAAAGCTCGCTTGTATTGAAAACTAGCAAGCCGAATCTCATGCCATAGAAACTGAGGCACACTAATTTTGCTCTTGGGGTGCTCGTACAAGTGTGACATGATGTCAATACAGTAGCCACTGCAAGAGCCCTTATCACCCATCTTGGGATAGATGGTGTGGATAAGACACTGAAAGATGATAAAGTAAGGTGAACGCCAGATGGATACCTAGTTAAGATCCTTCATGCGTTCATCCGCATCAAGCTCACGGAGTGGTTTGAGGAGATACCCACACGCCTCAATGGACTTATGTGCATGGTTAGGATCATTCCTATGTATTTTGAAGCCGGAGCTGGGGAACCAAGTGCGGCAACAAACGTATCATAAGAGGCTGTGAAGCGAACGTCAGAGGTGATCCAGCTAACAGTGTGGTTTGGACCAAAGAAGCATGTGGCATAGAACTGGTGAATGGCAGCAGCGTTAAAATCACGATGAAAAGCAAACGGGGCAGCAAGCCCCGATGCCTCAATAAGCTCAATGGCACCCGGGTATTTCGCCGGGTGCATGCGAATATGCTCAAGATATATGAAGTGATGAACAGAGAGACCCTTAGGAACTATGACTGTAGTAAAAATGTCCGCCTGGACGTGTGTGCGGAAACGTGAGTCCGTAGAGTCACGTACGACAGAGAATTGATCAATGTCACCGCGGAAAGTGAGGTATGAAGATTTGGCTAGCGTGGTGAAGTTCGTGACTTCATGACCTAAGGTAGCAGGGGGCTCAAGTGAGATGCGACGAGCTTCACCAACGTGCTGAGCAGGAGGAGGTGGTGGCATATAGGTCGGCCTGCGAGTCCCGGGCTTTGGCATGGACCTCCGAACGGCGGGCTGGTCAGCACGGTCCTCGACGGCAAGCTCATCCTCGAAGTCAGAGCAATCACCATCAGACGACGAGGGGAGCTGTTGAGACCGAGGACGCCAGGAAATCCGTTTGAAGGGACGACGTTGCCCTTCCGAGTCCGACCTCGTGACAGTAGGGGCACGAGCGGATGAGCCAGCAGCGTCCTTCCGGGCGGCGTGCTTCGTCCTGGGCATGATGCACACAAACCTACACGGATGGAAATCCAAAGGGGAACGGTCACGGACTAACCATATGAACGAACTCGTGAACTTGGGAGAAAGGAATCCAAATGCGAGGGGAACAGAGAAGATACTTGTAGATCGAGAGAGGAGAGCAAGAAGAGATGGATCCCGTGGAGGAGATCGGATCCCGTGGAGGGGATCAGGTAGATCTGGGAGGTGGGGGCGCGGGGGAGCGCTCCTGGTGCTGGCGGCGGCGGCTGCTGGGGAGAAAGGAGGCGCTTGAGGGCTAGGGCAAGGCCCAGCCCCGCGCCCTTCTATTTATAGGCCCCGATGTGTCGGACGTCCGACAGGCTTCGGACGTCCGGAGAGAATTTTACCGTCGGAAGACCGACACTGGCCGGACGTCCGGAATGAAGGTAGCCTCCGGACGTCTGAGACACGTCGGGCGACCGAGAGAGAAGAGGAGGCAGAGGCTGATTCTGGAATTTTTGATGATGGGATGATGATTTTTTTCACGGTTTCTCACAAAGAACACGAACATAGTTGCCTACAAGAAGTACATATACTACTTGTGGACAGAAGTTGATTTATGCATACTTTGTAAGCTCAAAACACAGAATGATGACCCACTCCCCCTAAATGCATGCCCACATCAAGACACAAACATAATGTGAGTGTGTGTATGTGTGCTATATTTCAAGTTATGTTATCAAGCTCCAAGATACCAAGCTCACGCCTAAGTTGACAGAACCTAGCTACGCTAAGTGGCTTGGAAAAAATGTCACCGAGCTGCATGTCGGTAGCCACATGGGTAATATCAATGTCACCCTTTTGCACATGGTCTCTCAAGAAATGATACCTAATATCAATATGTTTTGTGTGAGGGTGATCAATGGGGTTCTCGGAGATCTTTATGGCACTTTCATTATCACAGAGGAGAGGAACGTGTCGATACGTGATACCATAATCCTTTAGGGTTTGCCTCATCCATAGCAGTTGGGTTGCACAGCTTGCGACTGCAATACATTCGGCCCCGGCCGTGGAGAGAGAAACACAGTTCTGCTTTTTTGAGGTCCAACTTACCAAGGAGCGTCCAAGAAACTGACATGCACCGGAAGTGGATGTCCGTCCCACTTTGTCACCGGCCCAATCCGCATCGGAGTACCCAATAAGATCAAACTTTGCATCCTTAGGGTACCATAAGCCTAACTTTGGGGTGTGAACAAGGTATCTAAGAATATGGTTAACCACCGTATGATGGCTTTCCCTAGGGGAAGCTTGAAATCTAGCACATATGCCTACACTTAACATGATGTCCGGTCTAGATGCGCAAAGATAATGTAGCGAACCAATCATGGAGTGGTAAGTACATGGGTCAAAAGGAATACCATTGGTGTCTTCATTTAGAACTACATATGTGGCCATTGTTCAAGAAATCGGTAACTGGTAGCTACTCGGTCGGCTTGGGAGTAGCGATTAATCGGTGAATCGGCCTATTAACTGGATTAATCGGTCGACCATTAATCGGTAGATTAAACAGAAACTTGCCAACTTATATCTAAATTTTTTATGTATCATACCGTAATTCCATGCACCTAGCTATGTAATATACCAAAATATTCTATTGTAGACATATAAAAAATAGATAAAAGGTAAAATTAATAATCATTATACATCTAAATATATAAAATCTCAAAATTAAAATTGAGCAATTAAACATTTAAACTTATCCATATACTTGCTAACATACATCACATAATATACTACAGATAACAACCAAAACCAACAGTTCCATCCATCCATCTACAAAATTGTAATTCAGAATCTACTAATATATGAATGCTGGATTCTCTAGTAAGGTATGGGGGAAAGATGGTAGTACCTTGCGTGCAGGTGACGCCATTGAGGATGAGATCGGGGAGCATCCCATGGGAGAGGATGTGGATTGTCCTAGGGGGGTGGGGTCAAGGCAAGCGACCAGAATGGCAGAGCAACTAGATCTTCCAGGTGTAGTGTGGAGACGGGCACTGGTGAGAACACGACTAGCCACCAGCCAGGTTAGGAGGGGATGAAAGGAGCATGAGGAAGCGCGAGGAGGGCCAAACCCTAGGTATTTACTAGGAAAAGGGTGTGGGAGGCATTATGTGCCAAAATTTTGGGATTCGTTTGCCCACCAGTTAATAGGCCAGTAGTGATTAATCGATCTGGCAACTAATTAATCGGTATGACAACTCATTAATCGGTCTAACTGGCCAATTAATCGGCATGGCAAGTTAACACGATGAATAGGTATTATTCGATTCGGTTACCCTAAGAGTAGCGATTAAATGGCAAGTTAACTGGTTAATCACACGAATTCTTGAACAGTGTATGTGGCCATGGGTGTCTTCATTGGTTTAGCATTTGGCATGTCAAATTTTTCAAGAATGTCCTTGAGGTACTTAGTTTGAGACAAGAAAATCCCTTCTTGAAATTGTTGTATTTGAAACCCAAGAAAGAACTTCAAGTCCGTGTTGAGTGACATCTCAAAGGTCTTGGTCATGGAGGCCGGAAACTTCTTGCATAAATGGATGTGAGGAGAACCAAAAATGATGTCATCTACATAGATTTGGCATATGATCAAGTCACCATTTTCCCTCTTAGTAAAAAGAGTGGGATCGATCACCCCCACCACAAAGCCATCATCGAGTAGGAACTTCTTATGATGATCGTACCAAGCACGGGGTGCTTGTTTGAGGCCATACAGAGCCTTGTGAAGTTTGTATACATGGTCTTTGTGGTGAGGGTCAACAAACCCAGGTGGTTGTGATACATATACCTCTTCTTGTAGAGGACCGTTAAGAAAAGCACTTTTCACATCCATTTGATGCAAAGTAAAACCATTGAAAGCAGCATAGGCCAATAAAATGCGAATGGATTCAAGACGAGCAACAGGGGCGAAAGTCTCACCAAAGTCCAAACCTTCAACTTGGGAGTACCCGTGTGCTACTAACCTTGCCTTGTTGCGTAGGATAGTCCCATTCTCATCTTCCTTGTTCTTGAAAATCCATTTAGTTCCAATGACATTATGTTCCTCAGTTGGTCGTTCTACCAATGACCATACTTCGTTACGTGTAAAACAATTTAACTCTTCTTGCATAGCAAGGAGCCAGTCATTGTCACATAATGCATCCTGAACCCTGTGTGGCACGGTACTAGAGACAAACGAAAAGTGAGCACAAAAGTTTGTTAATTGTTTACGAGTCACTCTACCTTCTGACACGTCGGTGAGGATTTGATCAATATCAACACGACCGGCCACATGTGGCATGATGGAGGTCAGGGTTTCACGAGGTTCGACTTCGTTTCCATCATCAACGTCCTCAACATATGGATCATTTATGTGCGGTGGAAGATATTCCTCTGCGCGTTGCACCTGTTGAGGTTCATCATCAAGCATATCCATACTTTGGTCTAGCTCTTGAAGATCAACTTGTTCTTGAGTGTGATCAGAGTGAGAGACATGTTCTCCCACTTGATCCTCAACAACTGGCATGATATGTGAGCTAGTATCTTGTGGAGGTACGGGCAGTGAACTTCCTTGAGGATGAGAAATACTCTCATCATCTTCATCATCATCATGGGGTCTTTGGTCCATGGGAAGAAGTGCACCTACACCCATGTTCAAGATATCTTGTGAGGAGTCTTCCCCAGCTGCATCACTTAGATCAACTTGCTCCCCATGGGAGCGGTTAAATTCATCAAACGTCACGTCACAGGTTTCTATAAGACATCCAGTGGATTTGTTGTAGACTCTGTAGGCGTGCGAGTTTGATCCATAGCCAACAAAAATCCCTTCAGTTGTTTTGGATTGAAATTTTCCTAACCATTCCCGTTTGTTGAGGATGAAACACTTGCATCCAAACACACGAAAGTACTTAACATTGGGCTTGCTCCCAGTTAGGAGCTCATATGGAGTCTTCTCCAATATTGATCGAAGGAAGAGCCGGTTTGATGCATGACATGCTGTGTTGACGGCCTCAGCCCAAAAACTATGTGGTGACTTGTATTTCTCTAACATGGACCTTGCCATTTCCACAAGTGTCCGGTTCTTCCTCTCTGCCACACCATTTTGCTGAGGGGTGTAAGGTGCAGAGTACTGATGTTAAATTCCCTCATCACTAAGAAATTCTTCTAGGGTGTAGTTCTTGAACTCAGAGCCATTATCACTTCTTATTGCCTTGATGTCCTTGTCAAACTTCCGCTGGGCTTGTTTGGCAAAATCAATGAAGGTGATCTTCATCTCGTCCTTGGACTTGAGAAAGAACACCCATGTATATCTTGGGTAATCATCAACAATGACTAGGCCATACTTTTTCCCTCCAAGACATGCCCATGAAGGAGGCCAAACAGATCCACATGAAGAAGCTCTAATGGCCTCGAAGTGGATACAATGTTCTTGGGTGGATGTTTTGATTGATGTTGTTTCCCAGCTATGCATGCACTGCACACACGATCTTTCTTAAAAGATACATTTGTTAGTCCAAGGATGTGATTGCCGTTTAAGAGATTTTGAAGATTTCTCATGCCGACATGGGCGAGCCGGTGATGCCACAACCATCCCATGTCGGCCTTGGCCATTAGACAAGTTGTATGGAAGGTGCTCTCTTTCGGGAAATCAACCATGTAAACGTTGCCATCCAACTCTCGAACAAAGGCCACTTCGACAGTGTCTCTCTTAAAGACTTTCACATCCGTTAGTCCGTATAATGTGTCATAACCAACGGAAGCCAATTGGCGAACTGAAAGTAAATGATATTGAAGAGATTGGACAAGCATGACATTTGCAATAGACATGTCATTAGTGATTGCCACCTTGCCCAACCCAATTACCTACCCTTTCGACCCTCCACCAAATACAATGCTCAAGTATGGTCGAATGGCTTGCATGAAGTCATAGAGCAAGTTACTATCTCCGGTCATATGATTGGTGCATCCACTGTCGACCACCCATTTGGCTCCTCCGGAGAAAACAGCCTGTAGCGAATTAAGACTTGGTTTGAGGTACCCATTTCGTCATGGGGCCTTTCACATTACTTACAAGAGTCTTAGGGACCCAAATAGCATAAAATCTGAATGCATTACGGGGACCAACGAATTTAGCATAAACCTCTCCTTCCTTTGATTTGCGAAGTACATAGGATGCAGGCATGAATTCAGTTGTCTTGTTGTGAGTAGTTGAACCCCTAGTGGCCGACCCACTCACAACCTTACCTTTCTCCTTGTGTCCCTCTCGTACAAATATTTCATTGAGATGCTTGTCATAAGTTTCTCCGGGAGTGAGGCACCTTGGATCTACAGGATTGTACCCATGCTCGAGGATGTCCAACATCTCATCATTGGCGTACCTAAGATGATCCTGCATACCAACTCTCCACAAAGCAAAATCGGAATTTTCATCAAGCAAGGGAGGTTTTCCTCCAGGATTGTAGTTAGGTTTCTCAATTTGAGATCTAGCATAAAGCCATGGAACACTGGTTTGGTTCCTTTCTAGAGGTTGTTGGCCAAATGAAGAACCGTGCACATGTGGCCTTGAGGCCCTCGGGGACGTGGTTGTCCTCGTGGTTAATGATGCCAGTCTTATTTCGACCAAGGCCTCAAGAGAATAATCATTCTCCTCTTTTTGCTTGGCAAGGGCCCGTTCCAGGTCCTCAGAGGTGAAGGACTTTACTTCCGTGGAAGTCCCGGCCCTCTCCACTGGAGCTACAACAGTTGGAATCCCGTCCATCTCGCTCTAGGGCGGTTAAGCCACAAGAATAGAGCACGAGGCTTTGATACCAATTGAAAAGGATCGAGATGGACCTAGAGGGGGTGAATAGGTACAGTTCCAAATTTTAATAATTACTTAGAAATTTTAGGAAAAAGTGCGGAATATGAGTGTAGGCCTAAAAATTGCTATGACAAGGAGTAAGCTATTTAGAGTGAAGTAAGGCAAGTGGTAAACAATAATCAAATACAAGTACGTAATAAGGATTAACACAAGTAGAGAGTTAGGGTTGGGAATAACCGAAACTCCAAGAGAGACAAGGATGTATCCTGATGTTCACTTCCTTGGAGGGAAGCTACGTCACCATTAGAGGGGCGGATGTTACCACGAAGGCACACCAACACCACGAAGGCTCACCCTATTCTCCCTTTGAGATAACTCCACGAAGGCATTTCTCAACCTCTAGTGGTAAGCCTTGAGGTGGCTTCCAAAGCTTCACAAACTTTCCGGGGGAAATCACATTGGTTTGATTCCTCTCCGAGACTCCTACCGCCTAGGAGTCTCCAATCTCCAAGAGTAACAAGATCACGGGGATTGCTCAAAACTTGCTCAAATCACAGATCACTTTGGTGGGAAGGAGGAGAAGGAGACGATCTATCTTTTGATTGGAACAACACTCAAAGGGACTCACAAATGCTCTTGGGATCTAAGATTTGGTGTAGACAAGAGTGAGTGAGAAGAAAGGTGTTCTTGGATTTGTTCTAGCTATGTTGGACACCCTCTCACGAAGTGGGAGGGGGTATATATAGTGGGGAGTGTAAAACAGCCGTTGGGGACACTTTAAGTCACACAGGGTACGGACGTCCGAATGTTTACGGAAGTCCGGGCGTCCACAAGGGGTCGGACGTCCGACATGGGTCGGTCCTCCGAGGGATGTAGATATGTCTGGAAACACTGAGAGTTGAACAGGGACCGAACGTCTGGAGAAGGCCGGAAGTCCGAGTTATTCGACTCAACTTCTTCTGGTGCAAGGTTCCGGATTTCTGAAAGGGGACGGACGTCCGGCCCTCGGACGTCCGGAGGGAGCCGGAAGTCCGAGTTATATGGCTCACGTTCTTCTGGTGCAGGGCTCCGGATTTCGGAAGCTGGTCGGTCGACCGGCCCTCGGATGTCCGGAGGGAGCCGGAAATCCGGGTTATAGGGCTCAAGTTCTTCTGGTGCAGAGCTTCGGATTTCCGAAGCCTGTCGGTCGTCCGACCCTTGACCGGCCCTCGGACGTCCGGAGGGAGCCGGAAGTCCGAAGCATTAGACCTGTTTTGAGATAGGAGCAGAGTTGAGAATATGTGGTATTGAGCAGAATAATGAAGATGTGGTATGAGCAAATTCATCGCAAAACCTGTGATCCCCTCTTAATAGTGCGGGATCCCTATACTCAAGAATAGTAAACTCAAAAGGATAGTCTACATCATCTTTTATCAATCCCGAGCCTTCCTGACATATAAATCCCGATCTTCTCAGACCACCTTGGCACATAATTCTCAATCTACTAAAGTACTTTCCATCCTGAGATACACTCAACAAATAGGATTAGTTTCGTATGTATGTATTGTCATTAACACCAAAAGTCGATTAGGGGCATAACATGCACTTTCAATCTCCCCCTTTTTGGTAGTTGATGACAACATATACATAGGTCTAAAAAAAGATTTAACATACATTATAGCCTAGGAGAGGTTTAGTACGGAGCTCCCCCTTAGTATGTGCATGATAAAATATCGGAGCTCCCTTTTAATGTGTGTATCAAACATATAATGGATCATCATGTAAAGATAATAGATCATCATAGAAAGACAATAGATCATCATAGAAGTAGTGGGGCAAAACATAATAGCCTATGATGATATCATAGCAATCCATAGCAATCACACATTCATAAGTAGCCATACATGAGTTTATCCATTACTTTACACAACCATGCAAATTTTGACTAAAACTCCAAAGACTAAAAACTACGATACATTACTCCCCCTTTGGCACCAAGTACCAAAAAGGGAGGCACCAACAGCATCAACCATGCTCAGAGCTCATCAGCGTCATCATTAGCATCATCCTCATCGTCAGGCAAGCCACTGCCACCAGCCTCGTCAAGGAAATCAGCCCACTAAGGACCAGATGGGAAGCCAAAGTCAGAAGGAGGGGCAGAAGGAAGGGCCTCATCATCAGTCACATCAAGAGCGCCCGAGTCTCTCAGACGAGCCTTGAGGGAATTCTTGGAGGAGACTAGGCGAGAAACCACAAGATGGGTTTGACCACACTGGAAAGAGACGGCCTTCATCATAGCAGAATGTGCCTTGCCAATGAATTTGGCAAAGTGATCGAGAGGAGCGGAGCTAGATGAGGGGGTTGCTGACCGGGCAGCAGTGCGGCAAGTGGATGTGGAGGATGTGGTTTTCTTGGGAGCATAGTTATGCGCCATGTGAGCGGGAATGACACACTTGTGATGTGTGTGAGTGATAGCAACAGAGAAATCAGCAACATGATTAATAAGAGCCTGGATGAAGGGGGCATGAGGGAAAGCTCGCTTGTATTGAAAACTAGCAAGCCGAATCTCATGCCATAGAAAGTGAGGCACACTAATTTTGCTCTTGGGGTGCTCGTACAAGTGTGACATGATGTCAATACAGTAGCCACTGCAAGAGCCCTTATCACCCATCTTGGGATAGATGGTGCGGATAAGACACTGAAAGATGATAAAGTAAGGTGAACGCCAGATGGATACCTAGTTAAGATCCTTCATGCGTTCATCCGCATCAAGCTCATGGAGTGGTTTGAGGAGATACCCACACGCCTCAATGGACTTATGTGCATGGTTAGGATCATTCCTATGTATTTTGAAGCCGGAGCTGGGGAACCAAGTGCGGCAACAAACGTATCATAAGAGGCTGTGAAGCGAACGTCAGAGGTGATCCAGCTAACAGTGTGGTTTGGACCAAAGAAGCATGTGGCATAGAACTGGTGAATGGCAGCAGCGTTAAAATCACGATGAAAAGCAAACGGGGCAGCAAGCCCCGATGCCTCAATAAGCTCAATGGCACCCGGGTATTTCGCCGGGTGCATGCGAATATGCTCAAGATCTATGAAGTGATGAACAGAGAGACCCTTAGGAACTATGACTGTAGTAAAAATGTCCGCCTGGACGTGTGTGCGGAAACGTGAGTCCGTAGAGTCACGTACGACAGAGAATTGATCAATGTCACCGCGGAAAGTGAGGTATGAAGACTTGGCAAGCGTGGTGAAGTTCGTGACTTCAGGACCTAAGGTAGCAGGGGACTCAAGTGAGATGCGACGAGCTTCACCAACGGGCTGAGCAAGAGGAGGTGGTGGCATATAGGACGGCCTGCGAGTCCCGGGCTTTGGCATGGACCTCCGAACGGCGGGCTGGTCAGCACGGTCCTCGACGGCAAGCTCATCCTCGAAGTCAGAGAAATCACCATCAGACGACGAGGGGAGCTGTTGAGACCGAGGACGCCAGGAAATCCGTTTGAAGGGACGACGTTGCCCTTCCGAGTCCGACCCCGTGCCAGTAGGGGCACGAGCGGATGAGCCAGCAGCGTCCTTCCGGGCGGCGTGCTTCGTCCTGGGCATGATGCACACAAACCTACACGGATGGAAATCCAAAGGGGAACGGTCACGGACTAACCATATGAACGAACTCGCGAACTTGGGAGAAAGGAATCCAAATGCGAGGGGAACGGAGAAGATACTTGTAGATCGAGAGAGGAGAGCAAGATGAGATGGATCCCGCAGAGGAGATCGGATCCCGTGGAGGGGATCAGGCATATCTAGGAGGTGGGGGCGCGGGCGAGCGCTCCTGGTGCTGGCGGCGGCGGCTGCTGGGGAGAAAGGAGGCGCGTGAGGGCTAGGGCAAGGCCCAGCCCCGCGCCCTTCTATTTATAGGCCCCGATGTGCCGGACATCCGACAGGCGTCGGACGTCCGGAGAGAATTTTGCCGTCGGAAGACCGACACTGGCCGGACGTCCGGAATGAAAGTAGCCGCCGGACGTCCGAGACACGTCAGACGACCGAGAGAGAGGAGGAGGCAGAGGCTGATTCTGGAATTTTTAATGATGAGATGATGATTTTTTTTCACGGTTTCTCACAAAGAACACGAACATAGTTGCCTACAAGAAGTACATATACTACTTGTGGACAGAAGTTGATTTATGCATACTTTGTAAGCTCCAAACACAGAATGATGACCCACTCCCCCTAAATGCATGCCCACATCAAGACACAAACATAATGTGAGTGTGTGTATGTGTGCGAGATTTCAAGTTACGTTATCAAGCTCCAAGATACCAAGCTCACGCCTAAGTTGACAGAACCTAGCTACGCTAAGTGGCTTGGAAAAAATGTCACCGAGCTGCATGTCGGTAGCCACATGGGTAATATCAATGTCACCCTTTTGCACATGGTCTCTCAAGAAATGATACCTAATATCAATATGTTTTGTGCGAGGGTGATCAATGGGGTTCTCGGAGATCTTTATGGCACTTTCATTATCACAGAGGAGAGGAACGTGTCGATACGTGATACCATAATCCTTTAGGGTTTGCCTCATCCATAGCAGTTGGGTTGCACAGCTTGCGACTGCAATATATTCGGCCTCTGTCGTGGAGAGAGAAACACAATTCTGCTTTTTTGAGGTCCAACTTACCAAGGAGCGTCCAAGAAACTGACATGCACCGGAAGTGGATTTCCGTCCCACTTTGTCACCGGCCCAATCCACATCGGAGTACCCAATAAGATCGAACTTTGCATCTTTAGGGTACCATAAGCCTAACTTTGGGGTGTGAACAAGGTATCTAAGAATATGCTTAACCGCCGTATGATGGCTTTCCCTAGGGGAAGCTTGAAATCTAGCACATATGCCTACACTTAACATGATGTCCGGTCTAGATGCGCAAAGATAAAGTAGCGAACCAATCATGGAGTGGTAAGTAGATGGGTCAAAAGGAATACCGTTGGTGTCTTCATTTAGAACTACATATGTGGCCTTTGTTCAAGAAATCGGTAACTGGTAGCTGCTCGGTCGGCTTGGGAGTAGCGATTACTCGGTGAATCGGCCTATTAACTGGATTAATCGGTCGACCATTAATCGGTAGATTAAACAGAAACTTGCCAACTTATATCTAAAATTTTTATGTATCATACCATAATTCCATGCACCTAGCTATGTAATATACCAAAATATTCTATTGTAGACATATAAAAATAGATAAGAGGTAAAATTAATAATTGTTATACATCTAAATATATAAAATCTCAAAATTGAAATTGAGCAATTAAACATTTAAACTTATCCATATACTTGCTAACATACATCACATAATATACTACAGATAACAACCAAAACCAACAGTTCCATTCATCCATCTACAAAATTGTAATTCATAATCTACTAATATATGAATGTTGGATTCTCTAGTAAGGTATGGGGGAAAGGTGGTAGTACCTTGCGTGCAGGTGACGCCATTCAGGAAGAGATCGGGGAGCATCCCATGGGAGAGGATGGGGATTGTCCAAGGGGGGTGGGGTCAAGGCAAGCGACCAGAATGGTAGAGCAACTAGATCTTCCAGGTGTAGTGTGGAGACTGGCACTGGTGAGAACACGACTAGCCACCAGCCAGGTTAGGAGGGGATGAAAGGAGCATGAGGAAGCGTGAGGAGGGCCAAACCCTAGGTATTTACTAGGAAGAGGGTGTGGGAGGCATTATGTGCCAAAATTTTGGGATTCGTTTGCCCACCAGTTAATAGGCCAGTAGTGATTAATCGATCTGGCAACTAATTAATCGGTATGACAACTCATTAATCGGTCTAACTGGCCAATTAATCGGCATGGCAAGTTAACACGATGAATAGGTGTTATTCGATTCGGTCACCCTAAGAGTAGCGATTAACTGGCAAGTTAACTGGTTAATCGGACGAATTCTTGAACAGTGTATGTGGCCATGGGTGTCTTCATTGGTTTAGCATTTGTCATTTCAAATTTTTCAAGAATGTCCTTGAGGTACTTAGTTTGAGACAAGAAAATCCCTTCTTGAAATTGTTGTATTTGAAACCCAAGAAAGAACTTCAAGTCCGTGTGGAGTGACATCTCAAAGGTCTTGGTCATGGAGGCCGGAAACTTCTTGCATAAATGGATGTGAGGAGAACCAAAAATGATGTCATCTACATAGATTTGGCATATGATCAAGTCACCATTTTCCCTCTTAGTAAAAAGAGTGGGATCGATCACCCCCACCACAAAGCCATCATCGAGTAGGAACTTCTTATGATGATCGTACCAAGCACGGGGTGCTTGTTTGAGGCCATACAGAGCCTTGTGAAGTTTGTATACATGGTCTTTGTGGTGAGGGTCAACAAACCCAGGTGGTTGTGATACATATACCTCTTCTTGTAGAGGACCGTTAAGAAAAGCACTTTTCACATCCATCTGATGGAAAGTAAAACCATTGAAAGCAGCATAGGCCAATAAAATGCGAATGGATTCAAGACGAGCAACAGGGGCGAAAGTCTCACCAAAGTCCAAACCTTCAACTTGGGAGTACCCCTGTGCTACTAACCTTGCCTTGTTGCGTAGGATAGTCCCATTCTCATCTTCCTTGTTCTTGAAAATCCATTTAGTTCCAATGACATTATGTTCCTCAGTTGGTCGTTCTACCAATGACCATACTTCGTTGCGTGCAAAACTGTTTAACTCTTCTTGCATAGCAAGGAGCCAGTCATTGTCACATAATGCATCTTGAACCCTGTGTGGCACGGTACTTGAGACAAACGAAAAGTGAGCACAAAAGTTTGTTAATTGTTTACGAGTCACTCTACCTTCTGACACGTCGGTGAGGATTTGATCAATATCAACACGACCGGCCACACGTGGCATAATGGAGGTCAGGGTTTCACGAGGTTCGACTTCGTTTCCATCATCAACGTCCTCAACATATGGATCATTTATGTGCGGTGGAAGATATTCCTCTTCGCGTTGCACCTGTTGAGGTGCATCATCAAGCATATCCATACTTTGGTCTAGCTCTTGAAGATCAACTTGTTCTTGAGTGTGATCAGAGTGAGAGATATGTTCTCCCACTTGATCCTCAACCACTGGCATGATATGTGTGCTAAAATCTTGTGGAGGTACGGGCAGTGAACTGTCTTGAGGACGAGAAATACTCTCATCATCTTCATCATCATCTTGGGGTCTTTGTTCCATGGGAAGAAGTGCACCTACACCCATGTTCAAGATATCTTGTGAGGAGTCTTCTTCACCTGCATCACTTAGATCAACTTGCTCCCCACGGGAGCGGTTAAATTCATCAAACGTCACGTCACAGGTTTCTATAACACATCCAGTGGATTTGTTATAGACTCTGTAGGCGTGCGAGTTTGATCCATAGCCAACAAAAATCCCTTCAGTTGTTTTGGATTGAAATTTTCCTAACCATTCCCGTTTGTTGAGGATGAAACACTTGCATCCAAACACACGAAAGTACTTAACATTGGGCTTGTTCCCAGTTAGGAGCTCATATGGAGTCTTCTCCAATATTGATCGAAGGAAGAGCCGGTTTGATGCATGACATGCTGTGTTGACGGCCTCAGCCCGAAAACTATGGGGTGACTTGTATTTCTCTAACATGGACCTTGCCATTTCCACAAGTGTCCGGTTCTTCCTCTCTGCCACACCATTTTGCTGAGGGGTGTAAGGTGCAGAGTACTGATGTTAAATTCCCTCATCACTAAGAAATTCTTGTAGGGTGTAGTTCTTGAACTCAGAGCCATTATCACCTCTTATTGCCTTGATGTCCTTGTCAAACTTCCGTTGGGCTTGTTTGGCAAAATCAATGAAGGTGATCTTCGTCTCATCCTTGGACTTGAGAAAGAACACCCATGTATATCTTGGGTAATCATCAACAATGACTAGGCCATACTTTTTCCCTCCAAGACTTTCCCATGAAGGAGGCCCAAACAGATCCACATGAAGAAGCTCTAACGGCCTCGAAGTGGATACAATGTTCTTGGGTGGATGTTTTGATTGATGCTGTTTCCCAGCTATGCATGCACTGCACACACGATCTTTCTTAAAAGATACATTTGTTAGTCCAAGGATGTGATTGCCGTTTAAGAGATTTTGAAGATTTCTCATGCCGACATGGGCGAGCCGTTGATGCCACGACCAACCCATGTCGGCCTTGGCCATTAGACAAGTTGTATGGAAGGTGCTCTCTTTCGAGAAATCAACCGTGTAAAGGTTGCCATCCAACTCTCCAACAAAGGCCACTTCGACAGTGTCTCTCTTAAAGACTTTCACATCCGTTAGTCCGAATAATGTGTCATAACCAACGAAAGCCAATTGGCGAACTGAAAGTAAATGATATTGAAGAGATTGGACAAGCATGACATTTGCAATAGACATGTCATTAGTGATTGCCACCTTGCCCAACTCAATTACCTACCCTTTCGACCCTCCACCAAATACAATGCTCAAGTATGGTCGAATGGCTTGCATGAAGTCATAGAGCAAGTTACTATCTCCGGTCATATGATTGGTGCATCCACTGTCGACCACCCATTTGGCTCCTCCGTAGAAAACAGCCTGTAGCGAATTAAGACTTGGTTTGAGGTACCCATTTCGTCATGGGGCCTTTCACATTAGTTACAAGAGTCTTAGGGACCCAAATAGCATAAAATCTGAATGCATTACGGGGACCAACGAATTTAGCATAAACCTCTCCTTCCTTTGATTTGCGAAGTACATAGGATGGAGGCATGGATTCAGTTGTCTTGTTGTGAGTAGTTGAACCCCTAGTGGCCGACCCACTCACAACCTTACCTTTCTCCTTGTGTCACTCTCGTACAAATATTTCTTTAAGCGGAGTGGTACACTTGAGAGGACATGCACTTTTCTTGGCGGTGCTTGGATTGAACCCAAGTCCTTCCTTGGCAAGGCCTCCGTTGTGTTGACTTAAGATCTCATTGAGAGTCTTTTGTCGTTGTGCACATGTCATGAGACCTCTATCTAGCTGTGCCTTTAGCAAACAGTTTTCCTCAAGGATAGATGTCAGGTCACTACTAGAGTTAGTAGTGCAGGTATCAACATTAATAATAGGTGAGGAGTAAGCTTTAGCTAGAGTGTCAAGATAAGTAACCTTGAGTGCCTCAAAGCTCTTTGTAAGAACAGTGAGTTTCTCTTCCTTGTCTTTGAGAGACGAGGATAGACGCTCAAAGTCCTTAGAAAGGGAAGCATGAGAGTTCACTAGTCGGTTTTTATCATTTAGTAACTCTTTGCACACAGATTCAGCCTTTTTCAAGGAGGCAAGATCAAGGTTTTCACCAACTTTTGAGCATAATGCATCATTTTGTGCTTCCTCATACAGGACTTTCTGCTCAAGTATTTCATTTCTTTCCTTCTCCTGAGTGATGAGGGTTTCGAGTTCCTTGATGGTATTGGTGTGCTTACTCACCATTTCCATAAGTATGCGAAACATAGTGAGCTTCTTTCCTTTAAGAGAGCACATAAATTTGTTTATTTTGGCAAACATGGGATGATCCAAGTCATTATCCTCATAGTGATCTTCCGCATCAAGATACTCATCAGGAGAGGTAGAAGCTAGACTGAAAAAGTTTAACCGTGGAGTTACCTTAACCTTATCATGGGAGCTTTGGTCTTCCTCATCTCCCATGGAAGTCTTTGCCATCAAACACTTGTGGGCGTTCCCCTTGTAGTCTTTCATATAGTTGTAGCGAACAACATCACCACTTTTGTTGACTAGCCTCAAGGTGTTTTGTGTATCCTGAGCTACTCCGGCAACCCCACCAACGTCTTCTGGATCTGATTCTTCTTGTGCAATCATTGCTCTTCCATCTATTCTCTTGAGCTTGGAGTTCATAGGGTTTGGCAACTTCTTCTTTACAAAGGTCTTCGGAAACCTTGGATTCTCTTCTCTCTTCTCATAAGGGCAGTCATTGGAGAAGTGGTTGGTTTCCTCACAGTTATAGCATTTCCTTACCTTCTTCTTTGGGAATTTTCCCTTGAATTTTCCTGCACTAAACTTCTTTACAAAGAGAGCAATGTCCTCATAAGATGGGCTTTCATCAGAGTCAACATCATCACCATCTTCGCAGTCATCATCACCCTCTTCTTCTTCACTTTCTTCTTCATCACATTCATGCTTGGCTTTCAAAGAAAGATTGATTTTGATGTTGAAGTGCCATGCATGGCAAGGTGCTTTGTTGCATTTGCCTTTGACTCTTCAAATAATTGGAAAGTGGATATGATGTCATCTAGAGTCATTTCTTTGAACCCATGGTGCTGCCTCATGTCACATACCATTTGATGGTGGTACGGAGCAAGAGCATGAAGTAACTTGTCCACGAGAAATCTCTTGGTCAGATTGAAACCATTTGCGTCTTGTCACAGTCACAGGACTCACTGTCTGCGGCGAGAGTCATGAGCCGTTCTAGCAGTTGCTTGGGAGATTCACCCTTTTCCATACAGAAATTATGTAATTGCCGCTTGGCAATTTCATATTGAGCAAGCCGAAGAGTGGAGGTACCGGTCTTGGTCCTTATAATGCTATCCCACAGTTCCTTGGCACTTGTGATGTGAATGTAAGGTCCCCATTGCTTGTCATTCATTCCTTTTCTTATGCACATGATCGCAATGTCATTGAGATGCTTGTCATAAGTTTCTCTGGGAGTGAGGCACCTTGGATCTACAGGATTGTACCCATGCTCGAGGATGTCCAATATCTCATCATTGGTGTACCTAAGATGATCCTGCATACCAACTCTCCACAAAGCAAAATCGGAATTTTCATCAAGCAAGGGAGGTTTTCCTCCAGGATTGTACTTAGGTTTCTCAATTTGAGATCTAGCATAATGCCATGGAACACTAGTTTGGTTCCTTTCCGGAGGTTGTTGGCCAAATGAAGAACCGTGCACATGTGGCCCTGAGGCCCTCGGGGACGTGGTTGTCCTCGTGGTTAATGATGCCAGTCTTATTTGGACCAAGGCCTCAAGAGAATCATCATGCTCCTCTTTTTGCTTGGCAAGGGCCCGTTCCAGGTCCTCAGAGGTGAAGGACTTTACTTCCGTGGAAGTTCCGTCCCTCTCCAGTGGAGCTACAGAAGTGGGAATCCCGTCCATCTCGCTCTAGGGCGGTTAAGCCACAAGAATAGAGCACGAGGCTCTGATACCAACGTAAAAGGATCGAGATGGACCTAGAGGGGGGTGAATAGGTACAGTTCCAAATTTTAATAATTACTTAGCAATTTTAGGCAAAAGTGCGGAATATGAGTGTAGGCCTAATAATTGCTATGACAAGGAGTAAGCTATTTAGAGTGAAGTAAGGCAAGTGGTAAACAATAATCAAATACAAGTACGTAATAAGGATTAATACAAGTAGAGAGTTAGGGTTAGGAATAACCGAAACTCCAAGAGAGACAAGGATGTATCCTGATGTTCACTTCCTTGGAGGGAAGCTACGTCACCGTTAGAGGGGCGGATGTTACCACGAAGGCACACCAACGCCACGAAGGCTCATCCTATTCTCCGTTTGAGATAACTCCACGAAGGCGTTTCTTAACCACTAGTGGTAAGCCTTGAGGTGGCTTCCATAGCTTCACAAACTTTCCGGGGGAAATCACATTGGTTTGATTCCTCTCCGAAGACTCCTACCGCCTAGGAGTCTCCAACCTCCAAGAGTAACAAGATCACGGGGATTGCTCAAAACTTGCTCAAATCACAAATCACTTTGGTGGGAAGGAGGAGAAGGAGACGATCTATCTTTTGATTGGAACAACACTCAAAGGGACTCACAAATGCTCTTGGGATCTAAGATTTGGTGTAGACAAGAGTGAGTGAGAAGAAAGGTGTTCTTGGATGTGTTCTAGCTGTGTTGGACACCCTCTCACGAAGTGGGAGGGGTTATATATAGTGGGGAGTGTAAAACAGCCGCTGGGGACACTTTAAGTCACACAGGGTACGGACGTGTGATAGTTTACGGAAGTCCGGGCGTCCACAAGGGGTCGGACGTCCGACATGGGTCGGTCGTCCGAGGGCTATAGATATGTGTGGAAACACTGAGAGTTGAACAGGGACCGGACGTCCGGAGAAGGCCGGAAGTCCGAGTTATTCGACTCAACTTCTTGTGGTGCAAGGTTCCGGATTTCCGAAAGGGGACGGACGTCCGGCCCTCGGACGTCCGGAGGGAGCCGGAAGTCCGAGTTATATGGCTCACGTTCTTCTGGTGCAGGGCTCTGGATTTCCGAAGCTGGTCGGTCGACCGGCCCTCGGATATCCGGAGGGAGCCGGAAATCCGGGTTATAGGGCTCAAGTTCTTCTGGTGCAGAGCTTCGGATTTCCGAAGCCTGTTGGTCGTCCGACCCTCGACCGGCCCTCGGACGTCCGGAGGGAGCGGAAGTCCGAGGCATTAGACCTGTTTTGAGATAGGAGCATAGTAGAGAATATGTGGTATTGAGCAGAATAGTGAAGATGTGGTATGAGAAAATTCATCGCAAAACCTGTGATCCCCTCTTAATAGTGCGGGATCCCTATACTCAAGAATAGTAAACTCAAAAGGATAGTCTACATCATCTTTTCTCAATCCCGAGCCTTCTTGACATATAAATCCCGATCTTCTCAGACCACCTTGGCACATAATTCTCAATCTACTAAAGTACTTGCCATCCTGAGATACACTCAACAAATAGGATTAGTTTCCTATGTATGTGTTGTCATTAACACCAAAAGTCGATTAGGGGCATAACATGCACTTTCACCCTTGTCATTTGGGGATTTTTCACACACAAGATATTGTTGAGTGTGTACATTCCTTCATGTATCTTTTCCAAGTCACTCTTCAAGGAAGTGACTTGGGCCTTGAGCTCTTTGATTTCTTCTATACGGTTAGTATCAACACAAGTACTAGAGGAAGTATAAGCTTAATTGTTAGAGAAACAAGGCAAGGAAAGTAATTCATCATAAGATGTAGCAACATTATGAGTAGATGAATTATGAGGACTAGCATATGGCAATATATCATTTTGACTAGAAGTAGTGCTAATGTCCACATGGGGCTCAATTGATATTACCTTGGTAGTGATAGCCTCATGAGCTAACTTTAGCACATTATGGGATACTAGATGATCATCATGAAGCTTGTGAGCACTACATGACTTTCTTCCAGTTTCCCATAATTGCTAGATAGCAACTCAACTTGAGACCTTAGCTCAACATTCTCCTTTAATATGGATGCTTCACAAGAAATAGAGTTAGTAGCACAAGCATCATCATTAACAACAAGAGGAGCAGGCAACTTGGCAAGCTCTTTTGCATAAGGAGCTTCAAGCTGAGCATGAGACTCGCTCAGTTCGATGAACAAACTCTTGATGGGCCTTGAGCCATTTTCGAGGTGCTCAAAGTTCTCCAGGATTTTATCATCTGCAGTTTCAAGCTTATAACTTTTAGTTCTTAAATCATTAGCCACCCTGAGAGCTCTATCATGGGATTCCTTTAATCTAGACAGTTCTAGAGCAAAGGTCTCCTCAAGATATTCCTTGGTGGTTTGTTCATTTTCAAGAGCTTGAGATAGCTCCGCGATTTCATTAGCATAATCACGCTCAGGACCTTCCATTTCTCAATGGTGGCCTCATGCTCCTCGAGATGATCTTCCAACTCGTCAATATATTTCTTTCCCTCAATGGCAATAGTCATAATTTCCATGAAGTTGGTACAAGCAAGTTTATTCTTATGAAGAGATGTAAAAATCATTCCCGCCTTAATTTTGAAGGAAGCAATATTATCACTCTCTTCACCATTATCCTCATTCTTCTTATCATCAACATCATCGCCGTGAGATATATTGATATTTAAATGAGGAGATACCTTTGAGGCCTTAGCCATAAGGCAAAAGTGAGAAACAATATATGATGATGTAGGATCCCTTGACCATCATTCAATATATTATCCATGGAGTGATGTATTTCCTCTACATTGTTAGCACACAAACTCGTGAAAATAGATATATTTTTATCATGGAAACAAGATATAGCAAACATATCATCATGAGATTTAGTCAAACAATTTCTACATGATATGCAAGGACTACGAACCCAAGCATGTGAATCATTTAGAGTGCTCGAAGTGTTCAAGTACAAAGACGAAGCATTGCAATAATATAGTGATGAAGGATCATCAACAATAAGCCCACTATCATCATTGCAATGATCACCACTACCAACCATGTCATTACCTTGTGGAAATCCACTGAAGTAGGTGAAGTTGAGACGACAACACGACTGAAGGTGGAGGGAGAACAATCACACCAACGAATCTTGTACACACTATATTTATCTTGAAGCTTTGTCCACAACTCATGAGCATCCAGGAACGACATGAGTTGAAATATAAGTACATTGCTCAAAGCATCACAAAACACATTAGATGCTTTAGCATTGAGATAAGAGTTATTCTCAACCTCTAAAGATATGTTTTGAGAATCCTTCGGAGGAGAAAAACCAATATTCACAATTCGCTTTAAATTTGAGTCCATGACCCTAAAGAGATTAAGCATGCGAATTACCCAAACATCAAAATTGGTTCCATTGAAACTAAGAGTGTTAGAGAATCCTAATCCCCTAGTCAACATCCTTATTCCCTAGGTGGTGAAACCTATTAATGAGAGACCTAGCTCTGATAATATCTCAAAGGACGTGGATGTCGCCTAGAGGGGGTGAATAGGTTCTAATTACGGTTTAGGCTTGAACAAATGTAGTATAAAACTAACGTTTAATTAGTCAAGCACAAAACCTAAAACAACTAGGCTCACCTATGTGCACTGATACGTCTCCGTTGTATCTACTTTTCCGAACTCTTTTGCCCTTGTTTTGGACTCTAATTTGCATGATTTGAATGGAACAAACCCGGAGTGATGCTGTTTTCAGCAGAATTGCCATGGTGTTGTTTTTGTGCAGAAATAAAAAGATTTCGGAATGTCCTGAAAATTTACGGAGATTTTTTCTGGAATAAAATAAAAATACCTGCGCAAAGATCCACCTGAGGGGGCGTGCTAGTGGGCCACAAGCCCACAGGCCGCGGCCACCCCCTATGGTCGCGCCGTGAGGGCTTGTGGGGCCCACGTGGCACCACCGCCCCCAATCTCAGATCTATATCTTCCGTTTTGCCCGGAAAAAAATCAGAGAGAAGGTTTCATCGCGTTTTAAGATACGGAGGCGCCGCCACATCCTCGTCTTCATCTGGAGGGCAAATGTGGAGTCCGTTTCGGGCTCCGGAGAGGGGAAATCATCGCCATCGTCATCATCAACCTTTCTCATCGACAATTCCATGATGCTCTTCATCATTTGTGAGTAATCTCATCGTAGGCTTGCTGGACGGTGATGAGTTGGATGAGATCTATCATGTAATCGAGTTAGTTCTTGACGGGGATTGATCCCTAGTATCCATTATGTTCTAGATTGATGTTGCTACTAGTTGGCAATGCTTAATGCTTGTCACTAGGGCCCGAGTGCCATGATTTCAGATCTGAACCTATTATGTTGTCGCCAATATATGTGTGTTCTAGATCCTATCTTGCAAGTTGTAGTCACCTACTATGTGTTATGACCCGGCAACCCCGGAGTGACAATAGACGGAACCACTCCCGGAGATGACCATAGTATGAGGAGTTCATGTATTCACCGCTTGTTAATGCGTTGGTTTGGTTCTTTATTAAAAGGAGAACCTTAATATCCCGTAGATCCCATTAGGACTCCGCTGCCACGGGAGGGATGGACAATAGATGTCATGAATGTTTTTTTCCCTAAGCACGTATGACTACATACGGAATACATGCCTACATTAGATTGATGAACGGAAGCTATCCACATATCTCTCCGTGTTATAGCTGTTACATGATGAATCACATTCGTCACACTCATCCATCACCGATCCACTGCCTATGAGTCTTTTACTACCGGTCCTCGCTACGTTAGTTTGCCTAGGCTTGTCCCTTGCTACAAGAGGGATTGCGCCACTTTGCTGCTGCTGTCACTTTGCTGCTATTGCTATTGCTGTTACTTGTTACTTTGCTACTGCTCCTACTACTGTTCCTTGCTACTCCGTTGTTACTTGCTACAAGACTTTGTTGGCGCTAACATCCCGTCAACAAGGCTTTTTCTGGCGCCGTTGTCGGGGATTGTCAAAGCTTTTTATGGCACCGTTGCTATCTTACTACCTTGCTACTGATACTTTGCTTGCAGACACTAATCTTTCAGGTGTGGTTGAATTGACAACTCAGCTACTAATACTTGAGAATATTATTTATCTTCCCCCTGTGAGCGAATGAATAAATTTGGGTTGAATACTCTACCCTCGAAAACTGTTGCAATCACATACGCTTGTGGGACATCAAGGCTTTTTTTGGCGCCGTTGCCAGGGAAGCACATCTATATTCTCTGAGTCACTTGGGATTGACGTCTGCTGATCACTATGAGGAATCCGGAAGATCCAAGAACTAAAATCCTACCTTCCACTACGAGGAGAGGTAAGGAACTGCCATCTAGCTCTGCACTTGATTCACCTTCAGTTTTGAGTAAGTTTGCGACTTCACCTCCTGCTAGAAATCTTGACATGTCGCCTGTGCTTGATGATGCTACTTCTGCTGCCCATGATGCCATGCTTGATACTATGCCTGATGATGCTATGCATGAGGCCATGCTTGATACTATGCCTGATGATGCTATGCTTGATACTACTTTGCCACTTGGTGCCCTTGATGCACATATTGCTACAGTTGCTGCTAGATGTGATGATACTTCTGAGACTGCTGATACTATTGAAGTAGAACCTGCTACTATGCCTGAATTGCCTGTTATGCCTGATACGCGCTATGTTATGGAGGGAGAGATAGCTGAGGATTTTCTTGCGTGTAAGGATAGCTACGATGTTGAGAAATTACTGCACAAGTGGAAAGAAAGATCTCTGAACGCTAGCATGAAATACGACCCAAAGTTTGTCAGTTCTCCTATCTTTGTGACCGATAAGGATTATGAATTCTCTGTCGACCCTGAGTTAATCACTCTGGTCGAATCTGATCCCTTTCACGGTTACGAGTCTGAAACAGTTGTAGCCCATCTTACCAAACTGCATGATATAGCCACCCTATTCACTAGTGAGGAAAAGATCCACCACTACTACATGCTCAAGTTGTTTCCTTTCTCGCTAAAGGATGATGCTAAGACCTGGTTCACTTCTCTTGCTCCTGGTTATGTGCGTAGCCCCCAGGATATGGTCTACTACTTCTCTGAAAAATATTTCCCTGGCCATAAGAAGCAAGCTGCCTTGCAGGAAATATATAACTTTGCTCAAGCTGAAGAAGAGAGTCTCCCACAAGCTTGGGGAGGCTTATCCAGCTACTGAATGCTTTGCCTGATCACCCTCTTGAGAAGAACGAAATACTTGATATCTTCTATAATGGACTTACCGATGCTTCCAAAGACCACTTAGATAGTTGAGTCGGTAGTGTTTTTACGGAACGAACTGTAGAACAAGCTGAGATTCTGTTGAACAACATCTTATGCAATGAGAATGCTTGGACTATTCCCGAACCATCTCCTAAGCCAACTCCGAAGAAAAGGGGTATTCTATTCCTCAGTCCTGAAGATATGCAAGAAGCCAAGAAATCTATGCTAGATAAAGGCATTAAATCTGAAGATGTCAAAAATCTACCACCTATCGAAGAGATCCATGGTCTCGACAACCCAATACATGTAGTAGAAGTAAATTCTCTGCGTAGGTTTGATGAGAGTGATATTCCTTTTGATAAACCTGCTAGCGTATGCTTGGATGAATTTGATAACTTTCTTGTCAAACAACAGAGTTTCAATGATTATGTTAGCAGACAATTGGAAAGGAATGCTCGTATGCTTAGTCATTTAAGTGCTTGTGTGGACAGAAATGTCAATGATCTTAAACTTCTGAGTAAACATGCCTCTATGGTTACTACTCAGGTAGAACAAGTACTTAAAGCTCAAAATGACTTGCTCAATGAGATGAATGACAATTCCGTCAGAGTCGTCACTTGAGGCGGTAGAATAACCCAGGAACCTCTGTATCCTGAGGGTCATCCGAAGAGAATTGAACAAGATTCTCAAGGAGTTAGCACTGATGCACCTAGTCATCCTAGAAAGAAGAAGAAAGATGATAGGAACATGCACGCTAGCAACCCTGTTGCTGCTACACCTGAGAGTCCAAACGACGTCTCTATCTCTGATGCTGAAACACAATCTGGTGATGAACATGATCCTAATGATAATATCAATAGTGATGTTCATGAAGATGCTCAACATAGCAATGATAAGGATGTGGAGATTGAACCTAGTGTTGATCTTGATAACCCACAGCCTAAGACTAGAATATACGATAAGAATGACTTTGCTGCTAGGAAGCATGGTAAAGAAAGGGAGCCATGGGTTCATAAACCTATGCCCTTTCCTCCCAAACCATCCAAGAAAAAGGATGATGAGGATTTTGAGCGATTCGTTGAAATGATCAGACTTGTCTTTCTGCAGATGCGTTTGACTGATATGCTCAAGATGTCTCCATATGCTAAGTACATGAAAGATATTGTGACTAATAAGAGGAGGATAGATGATCTTGAGATCTCCGCCATGCTTGCCAACTATACCTTCAAGGGTGGAACTCCGAAGAAACTAGGTGATCCCGGTGTGCCCACTATACCTTGCTCCATTATAGGCAACTACGTTAGAAACTGCGTTATACTATCTTGGAGCCGGTGTTAGTGTTTTGCCTCTCTCTCTTTATCGTAGGCTTGAACTAGATAAGTTGACACCCACTGAAATCTCTCTGCAAATGGCCGACAAATGAACTGCTTTCCCTATCGGCATTTGCGAGGATGTGCCTGTTGTGGTTGCTAACACCACTATCTTAACAGACTTTGTTATCTTGGATATTCCCAAGGACGATGCCATGGTTGTCATCCTCGGAAGACCCTTTTTAAACACTGCAGGGGCTGTCATAGATCGCAACAAAGGCAATGCCACTTTCCATGTCAACGGTAATGAGCATACGTGCACTTTCCGAAGAAACAATATCGAGTACATTGCATCAATGCTATCGAAAAAACTTCATCGATTCTTATTGGGAGCTTTGAATGCCCTATTCCTCATGTCAAGATGAAGTATGACTTGCTTGTTTGGGAGATACACATCCCCATTGAGGTGACCTAGTGACAGTTCGAAAAAAATTCGTCTTCTTTTGCGATTCTAAAAGGTTTTGTCGAGAGGGTTTGATCAACCCCATTGACGGATTTATTTCGATGACCATGAGATGGATGAATCAAGGAGTCACTAACCTCTGTTCCAAGCTTTCACTTTAGGTTGCTTAGAAGAAAAATGATAGGTTTAGTTTAGTTTTCCATGTTTTCTGTCTTAGCGTCCGGTAGAAAAGTACCCCGAAAATCAAAGTTCTCCGAACACTCTGAAAATCAAGTATGATTTTTTCTCGAATATTTGAAAGATACTAGGACAAAGAGTCTGTCTGGGGGCCACACCAGTGGGCCACAAGCCCTAGGGGCGCGGGCACCCCCCCGGGCCGCGCCACCTAGGCTTGTGGGGCCCACATGCACCCCCTCCACTCATTCCTGCTCCCATCCAGTTCTCCTACTTCCAGAAAAAATTGTTTCGCAGCTCAAACCCATGTTCTTGCTCCTCTTGCTGGGATTTTCGATCTCTTTGCTCAAATCACCGTTCTCCGAACTGTTTTGGGGAAATTACTCCTTGGTAAGTGACTCCTCCATTGGTACAATTAGTTTTTGCTCTAGTGCCTTATACTCCGCGTATTTTTGCTGCCTTGGTAACCATGTTCTTGAGCTTTGCATGCTGATTCTAGCTGGTCCCAAGTAGTTTTGATGCGTAATATGGTCTCTAGGCACTAGTTGGAGTAGTTGCTACGAGTTTAGTTGAACCTTGTTCACTTTTCCTTAGAATCACTAAAAAATTCAGAAATTTTCAAAGATAGAAAGGGAAAAAATGAGGAGGTTCTCAAGAGGCTCGTCAAGCCGTGACCCCAAGGATGATGGGAGTGAGAAGAAGCCCAAGTATTTGGTCCCTCGAGTCGCAGAAGTTCGAGCATGCGAGTGGCCAAGCGACGTGTTCTTACGCACCGCTGGAATTTATGAGGACTTTTATCACTTCGTGGAGAACGCAGGCCTTACCGCCTTCGTTGAAGATAAGTGTCTGCAATACCTCCTGCTCACTAATATCTTCGTACAAAGCTTTCACTTCTATCCGAGGAAGAATCCTCCTATGGTTGAGTTTAAACTTTATGATATCCCCCAGCGCATGTCACTCCAGGATTTTTGCAATGTTTGCAAATTACCTTACGTTGGGGATATTCATGAACCTCGTCCACGGGACTTGGAATCTTTTATCGGTACAATTGTTGTATGAGAGGAGAGAGGAGTGTCTTGCGCTAGAGCTGCTAGCATTCATTTTCCCGTGCTTCAATACTTCTCACTATTTGTGGGAAAATGTTTGATTGGTCGTGGGAAAGCTGGGTCACTTAATTCCCCAGATCTTGCGGTCTTGCGCGAAGCCCTTTATAACGATAAAACTTATAGCTTGGGCGCTATAGTAGCTCAACAGTTGAACCTGAACCGTTCTAACGGTGTTGTATACGGAGGTATCTACGCTACTCGTCTTGCTAGACACTTTGAGAGACCTATTAGATTAGAGGAAGAAGAAGAGGTGCTTCTTCCCGAGAGATATCTAGATTACGATAGCATGGTTCGCCATGACTTTCTTCATAGAGATATAAGTAGAAGGGTGATTTATAACCTGGTATTTAGTCAGGGTACTCGTGCGACTATTACTTTGCCTGCTCCTTCTTTGTTCAATCTTCATGCAGGCAGGTACACTATTATGCCCTCGGACATCTATGCATATTGGGGCTTGGCCCAACCACAGGTGCCCGTGCCCGAGCCGCCAGTCGAGTACCAGACGCCAGTTTATCACTCGGAGCCAGAGGAGCTCACACAACAGTGGCATCCTCAGTCCACTCCGGAGTACCCCAGAGCTGGTTATTTCCCTCCTTGGGAGTAGATAAAGTTCGGCCAAAATCCTAAGCTTGGGGGAGTACGTGTTCTCACCGACTTTACATTTTTTTGCTTATGCTTTCACTTTGTTCGTCGGTGTTCACACTTTGCCACTTATCATCCATGCTAGTTTATTTTCTTTTTCTTTTTTCTCATTTTCTTTTCTTGTGTCTGTCTAGTTTGAGAAAAAACCAAAAATATTTTCTTTTCTTCTTTTGTTTGTTGGGAGCTTTCCCGTGTAGATAGTTTTCTTTTTCTTTGGGTCAAGGTAGAAGATATTAGTTACAATGTTTAGTGGCTCTTGCATGCATACCTATTTACCTTTCAAAGAGCCATATTACTTTGTCTTCTCCTTTGTGTTTGCCTGTAGATTCCAGCTTTAGTCCAATGCACTAGCACGCTTATTATTGTTCACATCGTTCGATCGTGCAAGTGAAAGGCAATAATGACGATATTTGATGAAGTGACTGAGCCTGGAAAAGCTGGTATGAACTCGATCTATTTTGTTTTTGTAAATATGACTAGCTCATCATGCCTCATTCAGCTTTGTTGTGAGAGCAACATGTTTGCAATGACAACTTAGAGATCATAGTTGCTTATGCCATGCTTACTTAGCTAGGAGCTTATAATGGTTTGTCTTAGTTGCCAACATGAATGTTGAGATGACTATGATGTAGTATGATAGGATGGTATCCTCCTTTGAATGTTTCAAGTGGCTTGACTTGGCGCATGTTTACGCATGTAGTTGAAACAACATCAACATAGCCTCTATGATGTTCATGTTCATGGTGATTTATGTCCTATTCATGCTTGCACTCAATGTTAGTTACTCTCAATGCATTTTGATGACTGTTGTCGCTCTCTAGTTGGTCGCTTCCCAGTCTTTTGCTAGCCTTCACTTGAACTAAGCGGGAATACTGCTTGTGCATCCACCTCCATAAACCCAAAGTTGTGCCATATGAGTCCACCATACCTACCTATGTGCGGTATCTACCTGCTGTTCCAAGTAAATTTGCATGTGCCACTCTCTAAATCTTCAAGAAATAATATGTTTTGCATGCCCGAACCGCTCATGTGGTGATAGGGGGCTATTGGTATCTTCCGTGTTAGGCGTGTTATCCTCGATATGTGTTTATTCACTATCATTCACGAGAAAGGGGTCGGTCATTGCAATTCCCAGTTCCATGCTCAAATCGAAAAGATAATTGCAAACAAAACTCCCCCAGGATTGTTGTTGGTATGGACGGTACCCGAGGATTCGGCTAGCCGTGGAGTGTGATTGATTGGTGGTGGGGGAGTGAAAACTTTACTTTTCTGTTTGGGAACCGCCTATAGCATGTGTAGCATGGAAGATGTTGAGAACTCTTAGTCATTGCGTTGACAATGAAAGCATGCCACCCAAAATTATTATCCCTGTTTTCAAAGCTTGAGCTCTGGCACCTCTGCAAATCAATGCTTCCCTCTACGAAGGGCCTGTCTATTTATGTTCCTCTTGAGTTATCCTCCACTTACAAAAGCACCAATTAGAGAGCACCTCTGTCATTTTTATGCTTTGCTGTTAACTGTGTTGAGTATGACTGTGACTGGATCTTCATTGCCTTGAATTACAATGTTTAGTCAGCCCTTGGTCTTTTAAGGTGCTCTGCATTTATGTTTTGCGGTCTCAGAAAGAGTTAGCGAGATACCATCTATTCGTACTGCTTCATGTTGTTTTGATTGAAGTGTTGACACTTGAGGCTTATTATTATTTGCTCGCTAGTTGATTATGCCATTGATATGAGTTTCCCGTGAGACCTAGATGTCATTTGCTTATGTGGTTTGCTTGTGATGTTGCTGAAATTCTGGTTATGAGTTAGACATAGTTGCAACAACAAGATCAAACAGAGTTCGTCAAAGTTTTTCTTTTGTCTCTCTCAGTTTGTCAACTGAATTGCTTGAGGACAAGCAAGGCTTTAAGCTTGGGGGGAGTTGATACGTCTCCGTCATATCTACTTTTCCGAACTCTTTTGCCCTTGTTTTGGACTCTAATTTGCATGGTTTGAATGGAACTAACCCGGACTGACGTTGTTTTCAGCAGAATTGCCATGGTGTTGTTTTTGTGCAGAAATAGAAGTTCTCGGAATGTCCTGAAAATTTACGGAGATTTTTTCTGGAATAAAAGAAAAATACGTGCGCAAAGATCCACGTGAGGGGGCGTGCGAGTGGGCCACAAGCCCACAGGGCGCGGCCACCCCCTATGGTCGCCCCGTGAGGGCTTGTGGGGCCCACGTGGCACCACCGTCCCCAATCTCAGTTCTATATCTTCTGTTTCAACTAGAAAAAAATCAGAGAGAAGGTTTCATCGTGTATTGCAATACGGAGGCGCCGCCACATCCCGTTCTCCATCTGGAGGGCAAATCTAGAGTCCTTTTCGGGCTCCGGAGAGGGGAAATCGTCGCCATCGTCATCATCAACCTTTCTCCATCGACAATTCCATGATTCTCTTCATCGTTCGTGAGTAATATCATCGTAGGCTTGCTGGACGGTGATGAGTTGGATGAGATCTATCATGTAATCGAGTTAGTTCTTGACGGGGATTGATCCTGCTACTTCAAAAAGATCCCCGGCAACAGAAATACTTCTGATTGTTCTACTGTGTATCCCTTGCAACGGCGCCAGGAAGTATTTGTGTCGACGGCACCAAGAATCCTTGAGCTACGGCTACGCCTTAAGGGACTTCTAGGCAAGTATGCAAAGGATTTCCCCCGTGGCCTTGGATCCTTGTGTTGGTGTTCCCTCGAAGCGGAAAGGGTGATGTAGCACAGCAACGATAAGTATTCCCCTCAGTTTGAGAACCAAGGTATCAATCCGGCGGAAGAGTATCTCAAGATCCTGCACAAACACAAAAGCTTGAACCCAACGCTATGAAGGGGTTGTCAATCCCTTATAGATTGTTTGCCAAGTGAGAACTGAAAGAAACAAAGTAACAAAGCAAAGTAAAAGCAGATATGTAAACAGTGGATGTGAATAGACCCGGGGGCCGTAGTGTTTACTAGTGGCTTCTCTCATGAAAGCAAGTAGACGGTGGGTGAACAAATTACTGTCGAGCAATTGATAGAACTCTGCAGAGTCGTGACGATATCTATGCAATAATTATTTCTATAAGCATCACAACCGAAACAAGTAGACCGATACTTTCTGCATCTACTACTATTACTCCACACGTCGAACGCTATCCAAAGCATTCAACGCATACTCCTAGGGGAAGGGTTCGTAGGTATAAACCATCGCGCGATCCCGACCGCCACGCAAAGGATGACAATCAATATACTAATCATGCTCAGATTTCATCAC
Organism: Hordeum vulgare subsp. vulgare; assembly: GCF_904849725.1. Classification (NCBI taxonomy): domain Eukaryota; kingdom Viridiplantae; phylum Streptophyta; class Magnoliopsida; order Poales; family Poaceae; genus Hordeum; species Hordeum vulgare. The sequence goes on along the minus strand of NC_058520.1, from coordinate 382,157,752 downwards.
ATAGCGGTTCACCATACGTGCATGCTACGGGAATCACTAACTTCAAAACATGTATTTCTATATCCACAACACCTTACTAGCATGACTTCAATATTACCATAACCACAACTCAAAACTTATTGAGATGAATCAAACTTCTATAACTATTCAATGCACATGAAGGTGGAAGTTTTCGTATCCCTTTCGATAACTACCCCTTTTGAGACTACTTTCAAAGCATAGATCAACTACCAAGCAATGCACCACTGCGCTCTAAAAGATATAAGTGAAGCACAAAGAGCAAAAGTATCTAGGTCAAAAGATATAAGTGAAGCACATGTGAGCTGAATTGTCTACCAAAAGATATAAGTGAAGCTCGACAAAATCATGGTGTGTGCATGTCTCTCTCTCTAGGTGTGCAGCAAGGATGATTGTGACACAAAAAAAGACTCCTACGATACAAGACGCTCCAAGCAAAAACACATAACATGTGGTGAATAAAAATATAGCCCCAAGTAACGTTACCGATGGATTGAAGACGAGAGAGGGGATGCCTTCCCGGGGCATCCCCAAGCTTAGGCTTTTACGACATCCTTGAATCTCTTGGGGTGCCTTGGGCATCCCCAAGCTTGAGCTCTTTCCACTCTTTATCTTTTTTTCCATAAGAACTTCACCCAAAATTTGAAAACTTCACAACATGAAACTTAAACAGAAACTCGTGAAACCATTAGTACAAGAAAGCAAACCACCACTTCCTTAGGTACTGTAGCAAACTTAAATTCTACTTGTGCTGATGTTGGGTTACTGTAATTTCAATCTTCCATGGCTAATACCCCCCGATACTATCCATAGTTTCATCAAAATAAGCAACCAACACAACAAAAGCAGAATCTGTTAACAGCAGACCAGTCTGTAGCAATCTGTATGTTTCGTATACCTCTGGTACTTCCAAAATTCTGAAAAATTAGGAATGTCTGAAGAATTTGCGTAGAAATCAGAAGCAAAAATAATCAACTCAAAAGCTCTTACAGAAAAAAAATGAAAATTCTTTTCGTGAGCAGAAAGTTTCTGTCTTTTCCAGCGTGACCAAACGATCATCCCCAAGACTAATCATAACGGTTTTTCTTGGCACAAACGCAAAAAGAAACACAAAATACACAATCATAACAGAATTATGAAAGTGTGGAAAACACAAAACAGAAATAAAAAGGATAGATTCGTTGGGTTGCCTCCCAACAAGCGCTTTTGTTTAACGCCCTTAGCTAGGCAAGAGTGATGCTCTCACAAAAGACAAGAATTAAAGCACAACGAGAGCATCCTAAAGCATGTGAAAACCACATCTAAGTCTAACATACTTCCTATGCATAGGCATTTTATAGGAAAACAGATTGTCAAGACAACCAATAGTTTCCATATGCAAGGAAGAAAAAAGAGACAAGAGCAATCTCAACATCACGAGAGGTGATTTGGTAACATGAAAGTTTCTACCAAAATATTTTCCTCTCTCATAGCAATTACATGTGGGATCATATTCAAATTCAACAATATAGCTATCCCATAGGATGTTCTTTTCATGATCCACATGCATGCAAAGTTGACGCTCTTCAAAAATAGTGGGATTATCATCAAATAAAGTCATGACTTCTCCAATCCCACTTTCAGTATTGTTGAAAATATCATATTCATCATGAGGTTTGAACAAATTTTCAAGATCATAAGAAAGATCATCACCCCAATCATGATTATTGCAACAAGTAGGGGACATTGCAAAACTAGCATCCCCAAGCTTAGGGTTTTGCATAATTTTAGCTTGATTGTAACTAACAGGATTTATAGTGAAATCATTGCAATCATGCTTTTCATCCAAGGAGCCCTCGTGAATCACTTCATGAATTTCTTCCTCACAATTTTCAGATTCACGCATCTTACGCAAAACTCCAAAGAAATAGTCAATTGCCCTGAACTCAACAGCAATTTGTTCCCACGAGTGGGTCTCTTAAAGAACCTAGCAAGTGGATGAGGATCCATATCACTAGATTTTCAGCAAGCGAAGATGCAAGCATATTGAGGGCACATGGTGACACAAGCAAACAGAAAGCGAGCGGAAGAAGGTGAACGGAAAAAGGCAAACGAAAACGGCAAACGTGAAGTGGGGGAGAGGAAAACGAGAGGCAACTGGCAACAAAAGTAAATGCAAGAGAAGAGTTTGTGAGAGCTACTTGGATAGATCTTGATTTCTCCTCCCCGACAACGGCGCCAGAAATAGGCACGTTGTCGGGAGAATTTTTTGACGTGCCTCCTTCCCCGGCAACGACGCCAGAAATACTTCTGCTACTTCAAAAAGATCCCCGACAACGGTGCCGGAAATACTTCTGATTGTTCTGTTGTGTATCCCTTGCAACGGCGCCAGGAAGTAGTTGTCTCGACAGCACCAGGAATCCTTCAGCTACGGCTACGCCTTAAGGGACTTCCTAGGCAAGTATGCAAAGGATTTCCCCCGTGGCCTTGGAGCCTCGCGTTGGAGTTCCCTCGAAGCGGAAAGTGTGATGTAGCACAGCGACGGTAAGTATTTCCCTCAGTTTGAGAACCAAGGTATCAATCCGGCGGAAGAGTATCTCAAGATCCTGCACACACACAAAAGCTTGCACCCAACGATATGAAGGGGTTGTCAATCCCTTTTAGATTGTTTGCCAAGTGAGAACTGAAAGCAACAAAGTAACAAAGCAAAGTAAAAGCGGAGATGTAAACGATGGATGTGAATAGACACGGGGCCGTAGTGTTTACTAGTGGCTTCTCTCATGAAAGCAAGTAGAGGGTGGGTGAACAAATTACTGTCGAGCAATTGATAGGACTGTGCAAAGCCGTGACGATATCTATGCAATGATTATTTCTATAAGCATCACGTCTGAAACAAGTAGACTGATACTTTCTGCATCTACTACTATTACTCCAGACGTCGACCGCTATCCAGCATGCATCTAGTGTATTAAGTCCATAAGAACAGAGTAATGCCTTGAGCAAGATGACATGATGTAGACGGATAATCTGAAACTAATGATAAAAACCCCATATTTTTACCCTTGATGGCAACTGCTTGATGTGTGCCATGGTGCCCCTACTGTCACTGGAAAAGGTCACCACATGGCAGAACCCAAAACCAAGCACTTCTCCCATTGCAAGAATCATAGATCTAGTTGGACAAACAAAACCCAAGACTCGGAGAGACTTACAAGGATATCAAATCATGCATATAAGAAATCAGCAAAGACTCAAATATATATCATAGATAATCTGATCACAAGTCCACAGTTCATCAGATCTCGACAAACACACCGCCAAAGAAGATTACATCGGATAGATCTCCATGAAGATCATGGAGAAATTTGTATTGAAGATCCAAGAGAGAGAAGAATGTATAGGCGCAAGACCTAGGTCAGGGGGCGGCCAGGGAAGCCACAAGCTTGACCACCGCCGCCCCCCCCCTGGTGGCGTGGTGGGAGCTTGTGGGCTCCCTGGGGCCCACCTGGCTTGGCCCAAAGGCTCCCTGGTCTTCTTTCGTTCGGGAAAAAATCATTTCGGGGTTTTTACTCCATTTGGACTCCGTTCCAAAATCAGATCTGAAAAGAATCAAAAACACGGAAAAAAAGGAACTCACACTTGGCACTGAATCAATAAGTTAGTCCCAAAAAAAGATATATAAAGATACATAAAACATACAAAGAAGGCAAGATTACAGCGTGAAACCATAAAAAATTATAGATACGTTTGAGACGTATCAATCCCTAGTATCCACTATGTTCTAGATTGATGTTGCTACTACTTGGCTATGCTTAATGCTTGTCACTAGGGCCCGAGTGCCATGATTTCAGATCTGAACCTATTATGTTGCCGCCAATATATTTGTGTTTTAGATCCTATCTTGCAAGTTGTAGTCACCTACTATGTGTTATGACTCGGCAACCCCGGAGTGATAATAGCCGGAACCACTCCCGGAGATGACCATAGTATGAGGAGTTCATGTATTCACCGCGTGTTAATGCGTCGGTCCGGTTCTTTATTAAAAGGAGAACCTTAATATCCCGTAGTTTCCATTAGGACCCCGCTGCCACGGGAGGGATGGACAATAGATGTCATGCAAGTTCTTTTCCCTAAGCACGTATGACTACATACGAAATACATGCCTACATTAGATTGATGAATGGGAGCTAGCCACATATCTCTCTGTGTTATAGCTGTTACATGATGAATCACATCCGTCACACTCATCCATCACCGATCAACTCCCTATGAGACTTTTACTACTGGTTCTCGCTACGTTACTTTGCCTAGGCTTGTCCCTTGCTACAAGAGGGATTGCGCCACTTTGCTACTGTTGCTACTGCTGTTACTTGTTACTTTGCTGCTGCTACTACTACTGTTCCTTCCTACTCCGCTGTTACTTGTTGCAAGACTTTGTTGGCGCTAACATCCCGTCAACAAGGCTTTTTCTGGCGCCGTTGTCGGGGATTGTCAAAGCTTTTTCTGGCACCGTTTCTATCTTACTACCTTGCTACTGATACTTATCTTGCAGACACTAATCTTTCAGGTGTGGTTGAATTGAAAACTCAGCTGCTAATACTTGAGAATATTCTTTAGCTTCCCCTTGTGAGCGAATCAATGAATTTGGGTTGAATACTCTACCCTCGAAAACTGCTGCGATCCCATACGCTTGTGGGGCATCATGCACCAACAACTTATGCTAAGCAAGATAACCAACTAAGTGATAGCAAGATATATAAAAAGAAACAGTATGGCTATCACAAATCGAATTGCATAAGTAAAATGCTCTGGTAAGAGATAATCAGGGCACGCGGAGAGGACACAAATTGAGGGAGAAAACTTAAAGGACGCTTGGTATAGGATTTGCAATGCTTAGAGTAGATCTACTCATAAGCAATCCACTACCGTCTTGCTTCGCAGTTTTTATGTGGGTATTTCTCCTTCGAATAGGTATATTCTTGACACCATCGTAGGTGGAAATTTCTTGGGTAGTCATACCATTGATTCTTACGGAGCTGTGATGAATTTGGTAGGCTCACCCCACTCATGGTTAATGGAACTACCTTAACTCTGGAACATGTGATGCGTAGGCTGGACGCTATTGAAAATAAAGTTGCTACGATTGAACTCATTGAAAATTTGGATAAAAAGATCCACAATCAAATTACTCAGTACGGATCCAAGGTGGGAATGGTTTTGAAAAATTTAAAGGAGAAGGAACCCACAGTTAATGAAAAGCTAGGTCATGATTCCGCTAGGATTGGCAAACTAGAGGATGTTATAACCAACTTCGGTTCCGCTTTTGCCGCTGTGCAGAATACTCCAAATCTTGCCCACAATAAAATCACCAAGTCTGTCTTTGTTCCTAAAAGGAGTGGTGAATCATCTAGTAAGAAATATGAAAACCTCAAGATGATAAGTGATCACGCTACTTATGGTTTGAGCACCAAAGACGACGATACGTGATTCTATCGCTCCTATGCCTAGCTAAGGGCGTTAAACAATAGCGCTTGTTGGGAGGCAACCAAATGAATTTATCTTTTTATTTCTGTTTTATTGCGTCCACACTTTCATAATTCTGTTGTGATTGTGTTTTTTGTGTTTCTTTTTGTGTTTGATCCAAGCAAAACCTTTATGACTAGTCTTTGTAATGGTTGTTTGATCCTACTGGAAAAAGACAGAAACTTTTCGCTCACGAGATGATTTTTCATTTTGATTCAGAAAGAGCTTTTGAGTTGATTCTTTTTGCTCCTGATTTATATGCTGTTTCCCCAGACCGTCGTAAGTTTTCAAATGTTTTGAGGTACCAGAAGTATACGAAGTATACAGATTGCTACAGACTGGTCTGTTTTTGATAGATTCTGTTTTTGTTGAGTTGGTTGCTTGTCTTGATGAAACTATGGTTAGTATTGGGGGGTACTATCCATGGAAAAGTGAGAATATAGTAGCCCATCATCAATATAGATGGAATTCAAGTTTGCTACAGTACCAAAAGAAGTGGTAGTTTGTTTTCTTGTACTAATGTTATCACAAGTTTCTGTTTAAGTTTTGTGTTGTGAAGTTTTCAAGTTTTGGGTGACGTTCTCATGGACAAAGAGATAAGGAGTGGAAAGATCTCAAGCTTGGGGATTCCCAAGGCATCCCAAGCCAAATTCAAGGATACCAAAAAGCCTAAGCTTGGGGATGCCACGGGAAGGCATCCCCTCTTTTGTCTTCAATCCATCGGTAACATTACTTGGAGTTATATTTTTATTCACCACATGATATGTGTTTTTCTTGGAGCGTCTTGTATCTTAGGAGTCTTTCCTTTTTGTTGTGTCATAATCATCCTTGCTGCACAACTTTTTGAGAGAGAGAGACATGCACTCATCGTGATTTTGCTAGAATGCTCACAGTGCTTCACTTATATCTTTTGAGCTAGATATTTTTGCTCTAGTGCTTCACTTATATCTTTTGAGCTAGATACTTTTGCTCTAGTGCTTCACTTATATCCTTTGAGCTAGATACTTTTTTCTCTTGTGCTTCACTTATATCTTTAGAGCACGGCGGTGCGTTATTTGGTAGTTGGCTTATGCTATGAAAGTAGTCCCAAATGTGCTAGGTACCCAAAGAGGATGCAAAACCTCCATCTTCATGTGCATTGAATAGAAAGAGAAGTTTTGATTCCTCTCAATTAGTTTTGAGACGTGGATTCAGTAATATTGAGAGTTATGTTAGTAGCGTGTTGTGAATCTAGAGATACTTGTGTTGGAGTTAGTGATTCCCGTAGCATGCACGTATGGTGAACCACTATGTTAGGAAGTCGGAACATAATTGATCTATTGATTGTCATCCTTTGTGTTGAGGTCGGGATCGCGTGATGGTTTACACCTACCAACCCTTCCCCTCGGAGTATGTGTTTAGCACTTTGTTTCAATTACTAATAAAAACTTTTGCAATAAGTATATGAGTTCTTCATGACTAATGTGAGCCCATGGTAGAGATGCACTTTCACCTTCCACCATTGCTAGCCTCTCTAGTGTCGCGCAATTCTCGCCGGTGCACAAACCCACCAAATTCCTTCCTCAAAACAGCCACCATACCTACCTACTATGGCATTTTCATAGCCATTCCGAGATATATTGCCATGCACCTCCCACCGTTCCGTCTCATGACTTGTGCCGTCACTCTCATATTGCCATTGCATGATCATACTAGATCGTTGCACATCCCGGTACACTGTCGGAGGCATTTCCTATGGAGTCATCATCATCGTGATCTTTGAGCTTTGAGTAACTAAAAGTGTGATGATCATCATTATTAGAGCATTGTCCCATGTGAGGAACTAAAAAAATAAAAAAAAGAGGCCAAAGAGCCCAAAAAGAAAAAGAAAAAAAAGAAAAAAAAGAGGCCTAAGAGCCCAAATAAAAAAAATGAGAGAAAAGAGAGAAGGGACAATGCTACTATCTTTTTCCACACTTGTGCTTCATGATAGCACCATGTTCTTCATGATTGAGAGCTTCTTGCTCTGTCACTACCATATGTTAGTGGGAATCTTCGTTTTATTACTTGGCTTGTATATTCCAATGATGGGCTTCCTCAAAATTGCCCTAGGTCTTCGTGAGCAAGAAAGTTGGATGCACACCCACTAGTTTTCCTCTTGAGCTTTCACATACTTATAGATCTAATGCATCTCTTGTATGGCAATCCCTACTCATTCACATTGATATCTATTAATGGGCATCTTCATAGCCTTTTGATACGCCGAGTCAATGTGACCATCTCCTCCTTTTTGTCTCACAACCACCACCACACTCTATTCCACCTATAGTGCTATATCCATGGCTCGCGCTCATGTATTGCGTGATAGTTATAAAAAGTTTGAGAAAGTAAGAGTGCGAAAACAATTACTTGGCCAATTTCGGGGTTGTGCATGATTTACATTAGTTGTGTGAGGATGATGGAGCATAGCCAGACTATATGATTTTGTATGGTTAACTTTCTTTGGCCTTGTTATTTTGGAAGTTCATGATTACTTTACTAGTTTGCTTGAAGTATTACTGTTTTCATGTCAATAGCAAACTATTGTTTTGAATCTTACGGATCTGAACGTTCATTCCACGTCAAAGAAGTTGCAAAGGAAAACTATGCTAGGTAGCATTCCACATCAAAAAATCATTCTTTTTCACTTCCCTACTCGAGGACGAGCAGGAGTTAAGCTTGGGGATGCTTGATACGTCTCCAACGTATCTATAATTTTTAATGGTTTCATGCTATTATCTTGTCAAACTCTAGATGTTTTGCATGCCTTTTATTTATTTTCTAGGACTAACTTATTAACTCAGTGCCAAGTGCCAGTTCCTGTTTTTTCATGTTTTTTACCCCTTTCAGAGGAGATTTTGAAACGGAGTCCAAACGGAAGAAAATCCCCGAAAAGATTTTTCTGGAACGGAAGAATATCGGAGGACTTGGGAGCCAAGCCAGAAGAGCCCCAGGGGCCCCACAAGCCCCCACCCCGCGGCTAGGGGGGTCGTGCCATCCAGGCTTGTGGGCCCCCTGGAAGTCTCCTGACCTAGATCTTGCGCCTATATATTCCCAAATATTCCCGAAAAAATCAAGAGACGATCGCAATTACTTTTCTGCCGTCGCAAGCTTCTATCTCTGCAAGATCCCATCTGGGGCACGTCCTGGTGCCCTGCCGAAGGGGGGATTCGGATACAGAGGGCTTCTTCATCAACACCATGACCTCTCCGATGATGCGTGAATAGTTCACCATAGACCTACGGGTCCATAGCTAGTAACTAGATGGCTTCTTCTCTCTCTTGGATCTTCAATACAAAGTTCTCCATGATCTTCATGGAGATATATCCGATGTAATCTTCTTTTGCGGTGTGTTTGTCGAGATCCGATGAATTGTGGATTTATGATCAGATTATCTATGAATCTTATTTGAGTTTCTTCTGATCTCTCTTATGCATGATTTCATATCCTTGCAATTCTCTTCGAGTTGTGGGTTTTGTTTGGCCAACTAGATCTATGATTCTTGCAATGGGAGAAGTGCTTGGTTTTGGGTTCATACCGTGCGGTGACCTCACCCAGTGACAGAAGGGGTAGCGAGGCACGTATCGTGTTGTTGCCATCAAGGGTAAAATGATGGGGTTTTCATCATTGGTTTGAGATTATACCTCTACATCATGTCATCTTGCTTAAAGTGTTACTCTGTTCGTCATGAACTCGATACACTAGATGCATGCAGGATAGCGGTTGATGTGTGGAGTAATAGTAGTAGATGCAGAAAGTATCGGCCTACTTGTCTCGGACGTGATGCCTATATGCTAGATCATTGCCTTAGATATCGTCATGACTTTGCGCGGTTCTATCAATTGCTCGACAGTAATTTGTTCACCCACTGTAATACTTGGTATTTTGAGAGAAGCCTCTACTGAACACTATGGCCCCCAGGGTCTACTCCACACCATATTTTCAGCCTTATACCTTTTACTTCGTTGCACTTTTCGCCTTCAGATCTCACTTTGCAAACAATCTTGAAGGGATTGACAACCCCTTTGAAGCGTTGGGTGCAAGCTTGTTTGTTTTTGCGCAGGTACTTTGGACTTGACGAGGCCCTCCTTTTTGTTCGATACCTTGGTTCTCAAACTGAGGGAAATACTTACTGCTCCTATGCTGCATCACCCTTTCCTCTTTAAGGGAAAAACCGACGCAAACCAGAGAAGTAACAAGAAGAATTCCTACACGCCAGGGAAGTACTTTTGTTGCTGCAGCAAGTCGAAATAATCTTAAAAATGAAATGCCTTTGTAACAGATGAGTATTCGTCCAAAACCGTGATACTTCGAAAGATATTGTCCATTTTGTACACGAAGCGCATCCAGTTTTGGTCGTAACCCTCTCAAATTTTTAGCAAATGATATGTGGCTGAAATGATGATACCATGCCAAATTTCAACCTTTTCAGAGTTCATTTGTAGTGCTTTTCAATTTCCGGATCATTTAGCTCAAAAGCATTTGTAAAACTCTAGTTATGATCAAAATAATATTAACTTAAAACTATATAAAATTTATTCAACTAAAATTCAAATATCCTAAAAAGGTCTAAAACTACTGTTTTTTAATCTACTTAAATGAAAAATAAAACTCAAATATCATAAAAAGGTTTAAAACTAAAAATAGGGAAAATACCTTTAGTCCTGGTTGGTGGCTTTGAATTCACACATCATATGATTTGAAGAAGGTCAAAAAAATAGGATGTGATTTGAAGAAGGTAAAAAAAGGAAAAGTGAGTGTGTATAAAAATTAGTATGTGATTTGAAGAAGGTCAAAAAATTGACATAACATATGCAAAAAATTTAAAAAAATGCCCGCCTACTAGCACGAGAATCCATGCACCACAGCGTGCATACGACTAGAAACCCAACTATATATGGGCTAGGATGCAGGCCCGCGCGCACGAATATCTGATGTCAATAGGACCCATGGGGCACATAGAGGCGAGGTTCGACGATGAGTTGTGTCTGCTTTGAGAGGGTCTTGCCAAGGTAGTCGTAAGCGGGCTTATAAACCGACGCAAACGGCTAAATTCTTGTTGTTAGTGAGCCGACCCAAATTCTGTCCGTGAGAGTAGCAGCCTAACAGGTTATCTCGGTTGGGATTGTGGTATTTCCAGAATTTCACTGATTCAAACAGGACTAGGGTTTAAAATAGATCGTAATTATAAGTTCATAGTGCCAATTTTAGGGATTTAAAGTTCTGGTTTGAATTCGATTTCGTCTACAACTTGAAGGCTTGTTTTGAACTTTTTTCCTCTAGTCTATAACTATCTCTATAGCCTAATATGTTTTTTGATGGAATCCTAGTATATCATCTAGATAACAATCCAATCTAGGCATGTACCCAATATATAAATTCAATGAACCTTGCAATTGATCGAATAATCAGTCGGTGGCCCATACATGAGAAATACTTTGCATCATACGTTAGATGCTAGGAATTCATCAGACCAGTCGGCACACCTTGATATGTTTTCAATCTCACGGATGAGAAAAAGGCATCATGCTGTTTATAATCAAGACCGATTTTCTCGCCATTAACCCCTTGGTCCATTAACCCTTTCGTCGTTGACCAATCCCGCACTAATCTCATTATCTCACCTTCCTCCACCCACCCGATCCCTCGCCCCAAACTCGCCTGCCCCCGACGCAACTCTCTGCGCCAAGATTGCCATGCGCCTTGCCGTCCCGGCTCTATCCGTAGGAACCAGTTATCCCCACTGCAGCTGTGATATTCAATTCGCGGTTGCCCGTCCGATTTAGCGGCTGCGCCAACCACAGTCCACGAAGGCACAACAACTTGCTCACGCCCTTCCTACTCATGCTGGTCCACTCCACCAGTTCCTGGCACCGCTGCCTCTACTCTATCACACTACAGCGGCGTCTCAGCTGGCCAAGGATACCCCCAGGCAGCATAAACAACATTATCACATCATTTTCGTTTTCAGATATGAGTTGTGTTTAGTTAGTGTGGTACTCATGCTTCTCACCGATGGATCCTCCAGATTGTAGTATTAATCTTGTAGTTATGATGATGTGTTTTGAGATACCATTGTACTCATGTTTCCCACCGGTGGAGTATTGTTTTCTTGCTTCCCACCGATATATCTTCCATCACAGTAGTAACACACATGCTACTTTTTTCAACATAGTTTGCTTTCATCTTGTGAAATTTTTCTTAACTGCTGCACTTTTGTTTCTCAGATACGCTTACATAGTAGTGAAATTTTGCTTCGGTCACTACAAATCTATGCTTCTTTCATTGTTCAACATTTTGGTTTAACTACTAGTACTAGTGGGTGCTTCTTTAACCATAAGTGTTGCTTCCTTTTAGTGAATTATTGCGTTTAATCGATTTCGGACTATGCTTCACTATTTCTTATCGACCTTTCCGTTGAATATATATATTGCTGCAGAAAGTCTTAACCATTGATCTTCATTTTAACACATTCAAAATTGTTTGTATGATGTCTAGAGCACTACGACTGGGATGAGGCGCTGCTCTTCATCGGGTAGATTCCTTGTCGGTGACGAGCTTGCGGTGCATGTGGAACTCTTCCATAATTAGTCCGTTAAGTGCATGATGTGATGCTGCCATGCAGGACTCAAAATAATGTTTTTCTATGTTTTGCTCTTGTTATCAAAATAGTTGTTAGCAGAAAAAAATTATTTCAGACGACAAGCTAGTAATTCTGCATATTCATATTTGTGTATTACCATTTACCAGTGTATGTATCAATTCTGTCCAACATCCGTTGTGATAACCAGGCTTCCTAACTAGTTATGCTCCCTTTATTTATCATATATGCTTCCATTTTATATACATTTTGTTTCACACAATGATAATAATTCTTTGTTTGTTTGCCACTTGTGATTTTTCTGTTCAGATGTTTAGCTGCACACAGTCACACTCATGCTTCCTTCGTTTATGTGGACTGCTTCCATGCTTACTTAGCATTTTTTTCCTTGTCATGCCATACTCATATAATATACTAAATATATTTCCCTTCAGTTTTTTCTACCATAGTTCTAGCATCCAATTGTTTTGGGTTTATTTTTCTTATTTGTTCACCAATGTATTGTAAACATTCTATGCTTCATCAGTATTGTAATGCACATGTAATACCAATTGTTGGGTCCTATCCTTGATATGTATGCATCATGTTTAATAAATGTATGCTTCAATCTATTGTGTGCTACTCCTTCAGGGCCAAGATGCACCGACAATACATGTCTATATGGAGGTCGCCTCGTCTATGCACTAAGAAGCATGGCAACGATTGGATCTACCTCACAATGCAGACGACCGTTTGCTATATGAGGGAAGAATATACGATATGAACTTAGGAAGCATTGTATTGTTGGCCACATGAAATAAGCAAGAAGTTGTGGTGCGTCTGAAACATATTGTATAAACGGCAAAAACTAACTTATGTTTGGTTATAAGCAAATCACTTTTGTGACGGAAACACTTTTGTAATGGATGTAAGCAAAGTTTTCTCGTGTTGGAAACATAATAAAATTTTATGGGAGTCAATTTCATTCCACGTGAAAAAAAGTCTGAGAAGCAAAAAAATATATATGTGGAAGCAAGGTTCTTGGACATTTTTTTCTAAGATTGCAGTAGAAGCAAATTGGGACGTTAGTGGAAGAAAATTTTGGTGTGATGGAAACAAAATAAAGGCACACTCGATACAAGTTTTCGTGTTTCATCAGAGTAATTTAAAAAATTATTACTATCCAAAAAAATGAAATTAAATCAGAAAGTATGAAATATTACTATCACATCCTCGCTTGATTGAACGATGGAAGCAGACACAGATGCAGCTTGGTTCTAAGAAGCAAGGCTGGTACCAATTAACTAGCCAGGACAGCAGAGCGGTTAGAGGAATCATCGCATTTAAATAATCTATCCCTACTAATAAAGCGCGTACCGCTTCTATCGTCCGTCGTGGTTTTTTTGCGAAAAAGTCCCTCTGTTTTCGAGCATTCAACCCGCAGTCCCTGAGTAAGTTAAAAAACGTTTCGTTTTTACGTAGCGCCCCCAAGGCTTATCCATTCCCGTCCTCAACCGCAGGGCTGACGGGAGAGGAGGAGATGGTGTTGGAATTATGCCCTAGAGGCAATAATAAATGTATAGTTATTATTATAATTCCTGTATCAAGATAATAGTTTATTATCCATGCTATAATTGTATTGAATGAAGACTCATTTACATGTGTGGATACATAGACAAAACATCGTCCCTAGCATGCCTCTAGTTGGCTAGCCAGTTGATCAATGATAGTCAGTGTCTTCTGATTATGAACAAGGTGTTGTTGCTTGATAACTGGATCACGTCATTGGGAGAATCACGTGATGGACTAGACCCAAACTAATAGACGTAGCATGTTGATCGTGTCATTTTGTTGCTACTGTTTTCTGCGTGTCAAGTATTTATTCCTATGACCATGAGATCATATAACTCACTGACACCGGAGGAATGCTTTGTGTGTATCAAACGTCGCAACGTAACTGGGTGACTATAAATATGCTCTACAGGTATCTCCGAAGGTGTTAGTTGAGTTAGTATGGATCAAGACTGGATTTGTCACTCCGTGTGACGGAGAGGTATCTCGGGGCCCACTCGGTAATACAACATCACACACAAGCCTTGCAAGCAATGTAACTTAGTGTAAGTTGCGGGATCTTGTATTACGGAACGAGTAAAGAGACTTGCCGGTAAAACGAGATTGAAATAGGTATGCGGATACTGACGATCGAATCTCGGGCAAGTAACATACCGAAGGACAAAGGGAATGACATACGGGATTATACGAATCCTTGGCACTAAGGTTCAAACGATAAGATCTTCGTAGAATATGTAGGATTCAATATGGGCATCCAGGTCCCGCTATTGGATATTGACCGAGGAGTCTCTCGGGTCATGTCTACGTAGTTCTCGAACCCGTAGGGTCTGCACACTTAAGGTTCGACGTTGTTTTATGCGTATTTGAGTTATATGGTTGGTTACCGAATGTTGTTCGGAGTCCCAGATGAGATCACGGACGTCACGAGGGTTTCCGGAATGGTCCCGAAACGAAGATTGATATATAGGATGACCTCATTTTATTACCGGAAGGTTTTCGGAGTTACCGGGAATGTACCGGGAATGACGAATGGGTTCCGGGAGTTCATCGGGGGGGGGGGGGGCAACCCACCCCGAGGAAGCCCATAGGCATTGGGGGAGCCACACCAGCCCTTAGTGGGCTGGTGGGACAGCCCACAAGTGCCCAATGCGCCAAGAGAAGAAAAATCAAGAGGAAAGAAAAAAAAAAGGGGAAGGAGGTGGGAAGGAAGGGGGACTCCTCCCACCAAACCAAGTCCAACTCGGTTTGGGGGGGGAGTCCTCCCCCCTTTGGCTCGGCCGACTCCTTGGGGGTCCTTGGACCCCAAGGCAAGGCCCCCCTCCCTCCTCCTATATATATGGAGCTTTTAGGGCTGATTTGAGACGACTTTCTCACGGCTGCCCGACCACATACCTCCACGGTTTTTCCTCTAGATCGCGTTTCTGCGGAGCTCGGGCGGAGCCCTGCTGAGACAAGATCATCACCAACCTCCGGAGCGCCGTCACGCTGCCGGAGAACTCTTCTACCTCTCTGTCTCTCTTGCTGGATCAAGAAGGCCGAGATCATCGTCGAGCTGTACGTGTGCTGAACGCGGAGGTGCCGTCCGTTCGTTACTAGATCGTGGGACTGATCGCGGGATTGTTCGCGGGGCGGATCGAGGGACGTGAGGACGTTCCACTACATCAACCACGTTCTCTAACGCTTCTGCTGTACGGTCTACAAGGGTACGTAGATCACTCATCCCCTCTCGTAGATGGACATCACCATGATAGGTCTTCGTGCGCGTAGGAAAATTTTTGTTTCCCATGCGACGTTCCCTAACAGTGGCATCATGAGCTAGGTTCATGCGTAGATGTCTTCTCGAGTAGAACACAAAAGTTTTTGTGGGCAGTGATGTGCGTTTTGCTGCCCTCCTTAGTCTTTTCTTGATTCCGCGGTATTGTTGGATTGAAGCGGCTTGGACCGACATTACTCGTACGCTTACGAGAGACTGGTTTCATCGTTACGAGTAACCCCCTTTGCTCAAAGATGACTGGCAAGTGACGGTTTCTCCAACTTTAGTTGAATCGGATTTGACCGAGGAGGTCCTTGGAAGAGGTTAAATAGCAACTCATATATCTCCGTTGTGGTGTTTGCGTAAGTAAGATGCGATCCTACTAGATACCCTTGGTCACCACGTAAAACATGCAACAACAAAATTAGAGGACGTCTAACTTGTTTTTGCAGGGTATGATTGTGATGTGATATGGCCAATGATGTGATGTGATATATTGGGTGTATGAGATGATCATGTTGTAATAGAAATATCGACTTGCACGTCGATGGTACGGCAACCGGCAGGATCCATAGGGTTGTCTTTATACTAACGTTTGTGCTTGCAGATGCGTTTACTATTTTGCTAGGATGTAGCTTTAGTAGTAATAGCATAAGTAGCACGACAACCCCGATGGCAACACGTTGATGGATGATCATGGTGTGGCGCCGGTGACAAGAAGATCGTGCCGGTGCTTTGGTGATGGAGATCAAGAAGCACGTGATGATGGCCATATCATGTCACTTATGAATTGCATGTGATGTTAATCCTTTTATGCACCTTATTTTGCTTAGAACGACGGTAGCATTATGAGGTGATCTCTCACTAAAATTTCAAGACGAAATTGTGTTCTCCCCGACTGTGCACCGTTGCTACAGTTCGTCGTTTCGAGACACCACGTGATGATCGGGTGTGATAGACTCAACGTTCACATACAACGGGTGCAAAACAGTTGCGCACGCGGAACACTCGGGTTAAGCTTGACGAGCCTAGCATGTGCAGACATGGCCTCGGAACACATGAGACCGAAAGGTCGATCATGAATCATATAGTTGATATGATTAGCATAGGGATGCTTACCACTGAAACTATACTCAACTCACGTGATGATCGGACTTGGGATAGTGTAAGTGGATCATGAACCACTCAAATGACTAGAGAGATGTATTTTTTGAGCGGGAGTTTAGCATATAATTTGATTAAGTTGAACTCTAATTATCTTGAACATAGTCTAAGTCCACTTTGAATATATTTCTGTTGTAGATCATGGCTCACGCGAGTATCATCCTGAATTTTAATACGTTCCTAGAGAAAGCTAAGTTGAAAGATGATGGAAGCAACTTTGTAGACTGGGCTCGTAATCTTAAGCTAATCTTACAAGCTGGGAAGAAGGATTATGTCCTTAATGCTGCGCTAGGAGATGAACCACCCACTACGGCTGATCAGGATGTTAAGAACGCTTGGTTAGCGCGTAAGGAGGACTACTCAATAGTTCAATGTGCAATCTTGTATGGCTTAGAACCGGGACTTCAACGTCGCTTTGAGCGTCATGGAGCATTTTAGATATTCCAGGAGTTGAAGTTTATCTTTCAGAAGAACGCCCGGATCGAGAGGTATGAGACCTCTGATAAATTCTATGCTTGCAAGATGGAAGAAAACTCGTCTGTCAGTGAACATGTGCTCAAAATGTCTGGGTACTCAAACCGTCTAGCTGAGCTGGGGATTGAACTCCCGCAAGAGGCTATCACTGACAGAATCCTTCAATCACTGCCGCCAAGCTATAAAGGCTTTGTGTTGAACTACAACATGCAAGGGATGAACAAGTCTCCCGGCGAGTTGTTTGCGATGCTGAAAGTCGCAGAGTCTGAACTCCGTAAAGAGCATCAAGTGTTGATGGTGAGCAAGACCACTAGTTTCAAGAGAAACAGCAAAGGCAAGAAGGGCAATTCGAAGAAGAGCGGCAAGCCTGTTGCCAATCCGCCGAAGAAACCCAAGGCTGGACCTAAGCCTGAAACAGAGTGCTTCTATTGCAAGGGTATGGGTCACTGGAAGCGCAATTGCCCCAAGTATCTGACAGATAAGAAGGCGGGCAAAGAAAAATCAGGTATATTTGATATACATGTTATTGATGTGTACTTAACCGGCTCTCGTAGTAGTGCCTGGGTATTCGATACCGGTTCTGTTGCTCACATTTGCAACTCGAAACAGGAACTGCGGAATAGACGAAGGCTAGCGAAAGACGAAGTGACGATGCGCGTAGGAAATGGTTCCAAGGTTGATGCAATCGCCGTCGGCACAGTGTCACTTCAGCTACCATCGGGATTAGTGATGAACTTAAATCATTGTTATTTAGTGCCTGCGTTGAGCATGAACATTATATCTGGATCTTGTTTATTGCGAGACGGTTACTCTTTTAAGTCTGAGAATAATGGTTGTTCTATTTCTATGAGTAACATCTTTTATGGTCATGCACCGAATGTGAGAGGATTGTTCATATTGAATCTTGATAGCGATACGCATATACATAACATTGAGACCAAAAGAGTTAGAGTAATCAATGATAGCGCCATATTTTTGTGGCACTGCCGCTTGGGTCATATTGGTGTAAAGCGCATGAAGAAACTCCAGGCTGATGGACTTTTGGAGTCACTTGACTTTGATTCACTTGACACGTGCGAACCATGCCTCATGGGCAAGATGACTAAGACTCCGTTCTCCGGAACAATGGAGCGTGCAAGTGACTTGTTGGAAATCATACACACCGATGTGTGTGGTCCAATGAGCGTAGAGGCACGCGGCGGATATCGTTATTTTCTCACCTTCACTGACGATTTAAGTAGATATGGTTATGTCTACTTGATGAAGCACAAGTCTGAAACATTTGAAAAGTTCAAGCAATTTCAGAGTGAAGTGGAAAATCATCGTAACAAGAAGATCAAGTTCCTACGGTCTGATCGTGGGGGTGAATATCTGAGTTTCGAGTTTGGTGCTCACTTAAGACAATGTGGAATTGTTTCGCAGTTAACACCGCCTGGAACACCACAGCGTAATGGTGTGTCCGAACGTCGTAATCGTACTTTGTTAGAGATGGTGCGATCTATGATGTCTCTTACTGATTTGCCGTTATCATTTTGGGGTTATGCATTAGAAACAGCTGCATTCACTTTAAATAGGGCACCATCAAAATCCGTTGAGACGACACCATACGAACTGTGGTATGGCAAGAGGCCAAAGTTGTCGTTTCTTAAAGTTTGGGGATGTGATGCTTATGTCAAAAAGCTTCAGCCTGAAAAGCTGGAACCCAAAGCGGAAAGGTGCGTCTTCATAGGTTACCCAAAAGAGACAGTTGGGTACACCTTCTATCTCAAATCCGAGGGCAAAGTGTTTGTTGCTAAAAACGGAGCTTTTCTCGAGAAGGAGTTTCTCTCGAGAGAATTGACTGGGAGGAAGATAGAACTTGACGAGGTTGTCGAACCTCTCATCCCTCTGGATGGTGGCGCAGGGCAAGGGGAAACCTCTGTCGTTGCGACGCCGGTTGAGGAGGAAGTTAATGATGATGATCATGAAACTCCAGTTCAAGTTTCTGTTGAACCACGCAGGTCGACGAGATCACGCGCTGCTCCAGAGTGGTACGGTAATCCCGTCTTGTCAATCATGTTGTTAGACAACAATGAACCTGCAAATTATGAAGAAGCAATGGTGGGCCCAGATTCCAACAAATGGCTAGAAGCCATGAAATCCGAGATAGGATCCATGTATGAGAACAAAGTGTGGACTTTGGAGATACTACCTGAGGGCCGCAAGGCTATTAAGAACAAATGGATCTTTAAGAAGAAGACGGACGCTGACGGTAATGTGACCGTTTATAAAGCTCGACTTGTGGCAAAGGGTTTTTCACAAGTTCCAGGAGTTGACTACGATGAGACTTTCTCACCCGTAGCGATGCTTAAGTCCGTCAGAATCATGTTAGCAATAGCTGCATTTTTCGATTATGAAATCTGGCAGATGGATGTCAAAATGGCGTTCCTTAACGGTTTCCTTAAGGAAGAGTTGTATATGATGCAACCCGAAGGTTTTGTCGATCCTAAAAATGCTGACAAGGTGTGCAAGCTCCAGCGATCCATTTATGGACTGGTGCAAGCATCTCGGAGTTGGAACAAACGCTTTGATGAGGTGATCAAAGCATTTGGGTTTATACAAGTGGTTGGAGAATCTTGTATTTACAAGAAAGTGAGTGGGAGCTCTGTGGCATTTCTAATATTATATGTGGATGACATATTACTGATTGGAAACAACGTAGAGCTTTTGGAGAGCATAAAAGGTTACTTGAATAAGAGTTTCTCTATCAAGGACCTAGGAGAAGCTGCTTACATTCTAGGCATTAAGATCAATAGGGATAGATCAAAACGCGTGATAGGACTTTCACAAAGCACATACCTTGATAAAGTTTTGAAGAGGTTCAAAATGGAACAGTCCAGGAAAGGGTTCTTGCCAGTGTTACAAGGTACGAGATTGAGTAAGACTCAGTGCCCAGCAACTGATGAAGATAGAGAGCATATGCGCTCCGTCCCCTATGCTTCAGCCATAGGTTCTATCATGTCTGCGATGCTGTGCACTAGACCGGATGTTAGCCTGGCCATAAGTATGGCAGGAAGGTTCCAGAGTAATCCAGGGGTGGATCACTGGACAGCGGTCAAGAATATCCTGAAGTACCTGAAGAGGACTAAGGAGATGTTTCTCGTGTATGGAGGTGACGAAGAGCTCGCCGTAAAAGGTTACGTCGATGCAAGCTTTGACACAGATCCGGACGACTCTAAGTCGCAAACCGGATACGTATTTATTCTTAATGGGGGTGCAGTAAGCTGGTGCAGTTCCAAGCAAAGCGTCGTAGCAGATTCTACATGTGAAGCGGAGTACATGGCTGCCTCGGAGGCGGCTAAGGAGGGTGTCTGGATGAAGCAGTTCATGACGGATCTTGGAGTGGTGCCAAGTGCACTGGATCCAATAACCTTGTTCTGTGACAACACTGGTGCCATTGCCTTAGCAAAGGAACCAAGGTTTCACAAGAAGACCAGACACATCAAACGACGCTTCAACCTCATCCGCGACTACGACGAGGAGGAGGACGTAAATATATGCAAAGTGCACACGGATCTGAATGTAGCAGACCCGCTGACTAAACCTCTTCCACGGCCAAAACATGATCGACACCAGAACTGTATGGGTGTTAGATTTATTACAATGTAATTCACATGGTGATGTGAGGGCTAGATTATTGACTCTAGTGCAAGTGGGAGACTGTTGGAATTATGCCCTAGAGGCAATAATAAATGTATAGTTATTATTATAATTCCTGTATCAAGATAATAGTTTATTATCCATGCTATAATTGTATTGAATGAAGACTCATTTACATGTGTGGATACATAGACAAAACATCGTCCCTAGCATGCCTCTAGTTGGCTAGCCAGTTGATCAATGATAGTCAGTGTCTTCTGATTATGAACAAGGTGTTGTTGCTTGATAACTGGATCACGTCATTGGGAGAATCACGTGATGGACTAGACCCAAACTAATAGACGTAGCATGTTGATCGTGTCATTTTGTTGCTACTGTTTTCTGCGTGTCAAGTATTTATTCCTATGACCATGAGATCATATAACTCACTGACACCGGAGGAATGCTTTGTGTGTATCAAACGTCGCAACGTAACTGGGTGACTATAAAGATGCTCTACAGGTATCTCCGAAGGTGTTAGTTGAGCTAGTATGGATCAAGACTGGGATTTGTCACTCCGTATGACGGAGAGGTATCTCGGGGCCCACTCGGTAATACAACATCACACACAAGCCTTGCAAGCAATGTAACTTAGTGTAAGTTGCGGGATCTTGTATTACGGAACGAGTAAAGAGACTTGCCGGTAAAACGAGATTGAAATAGGTATGCGGATACTAACGATCGAATCTCGGGCAAGTAACATACCGAAGGACAAAGGGAATGACATACGGGATTATACGAATCCTTCGCACTAAGGTTCAAACGATAAGATCTTCTAGAATATGTAGGATTCAATATGGGCATCCAGGTCCCGCTATTGGATATTGACCGAGGAGTCTCTCGGGTCATGTCTACATAGTTCTCGAACCCGCAGGGTCTGCATACTTAAGGTTCGACGTTGTTTTATGCGTATTTGAGTTATATGGTTGGTTACCGAATGTTGTTCGGAGTCCCGGATGAGATCACGGACGTCACGAGGGTTTCCGAAATGGTCCGGAAACGAAGATTGATATATAGGATGACCTCATTTGATTACCGGAAGGTTTTCAGAGTTACCGGGAATGTACCGGGAATGACGAATGGGTTCCGGGAGTTCACCGGGGGGGCAACCCACCCCGGGGAAGCCCATAGGCATTGGGGGAGCCACACCAGCCCTTAGTGGGCTGGTGGGACAGCCCACAAGTGCCCAATGCGCCAAGAGAAGAAAAATCAAGAGGAAAGAAAAAAAAGGGGAAGGAGGTGGGAAGGAAGGGGGACTCCTCCCACCAAACCAAGTCCAACTCGGTTTGGGGGGGGGAGTCCTCCCCCCTTTGGCTCGGCCGACTCCTTGGGGGTCCTTGGACCCCAAGGCAAGGCCCCCCTCCCTCCTCCTATATATATGGAGCTTTTAGGGCTGATTTGAGACGACTTTCTCACGGCTGCCCGACCACATACCTCCACGGTTTTTCCTCTAGATCGCGTTTCTGCGGAGCTCGGGCGGAGCCCTGCTGAGACAAGATCATCACCAACCTCCGGAGCGCCGTCATGCTGCCGGAGAACTCTTCTACCTCTCCATCTCTCTTGCTGGATCAAGAAGGCCGAGATCATCGTCGAGCTGTACGTGTGCTGAACGCGGAGGTTTCGTCCGTTCGGTACTAGATCGTGGGACTGATCGCGGGATTGTTCGCGGGGCGGATCGAGGGACGTGAGGACGTTCCACTACATCAACCACGTTCTCTAACGCTTCTGCTGTACGGTCTACAAGGGTACGTAGATCACTCATCCCCTCTCGTAGATGGACATCACCATGATAGGTCTTCGTGCGCGTAGGAAATTTTTTGTTTCCCATGCGACGTTCCCCAACAGATGGAGCTCGGGGCGGGGCCTTGTCGCCGGCGACGACGAGGGCGGTGTGCGGGCGCAGGAGGATGCTCTGCAGCGAGGATCCCGTTCCCGTCGCGTCCCCCGTCCCGGTCGCCGAGCCCCTACGTCGCGGCGGCAGATCTCCCTCCACTTCGCCCCCTCCGCGCTGGCCTCCGCCGTTTCGCCGCGGCGGCGCGGGCGAGGGCAACCGACAATTCCCGTCGGCTCATGCGGAACTGCTTCTTGATCCACTTTAATTTCGCCTCTCCTTCTCACAGCTTCCAACTTTCCTCTGCCAATGGCGCCTCGACAACCGTGATTGATCTTGCTTGTGGTTTCTTTACGCGCTCGGATTCGCTCCTGCATTTCGCGGTTCGTCACGGAGCAAAGCTCGGCGTTTTAACCGATGGCGATGTGCTCTTGTTTGCAGATCTGGGCCGAATGAGTCGCCCGTCAGCAGCCGGACCAGGCCCAGCACGCCCTCCTCCGGCCACCGCCCCTCAACGCCCTCCTCCGGCCACCGCCCCTCCACCCCCGGCGGCACCAGGAGGGGCACAACCAGCGCCGGCGCCGGCACCGGCGGGGGCACGCCGTCCACTCCGCGCTCGCGCAACACGGGCGGGCCATTCAGGTCCGAGCCCAACTCGCCGCCGGGCTCGGCGGCGGCCCGGCCGCGCCTCTCCTTCGACCGCGCCTCCCCGGGATCCGCCGACGCCAAGCCCGTCGCCGAGCGCCAAGTGCCCAAGATCGGCACGCCTCCCCCCGACGTGAGTCTCACTCCAGCACAAACTT
This sequence comes from Hordeum vulgare subsp. vulgare, assembly GCF_904849725.1. Classification (NCBI taxonomy): domain Eukaryota; kingdom Viridiplantae; phylum Streptophyta; class Magnoliopsida; order Poales; family Poaceae; genus Hordeum; species Hordeum vulgare. Next base: position 382,134,359 of record NC_058520.1, on the reverse strand, counting down.
TACGCTTGTCGGCAGAGGGTGAAGCCGTGAAAGCGACCTGCGTTCCCTTGAAAAAAATTTGACGTGCGAATCGAATTGTCTGCAGCAGAAGCAGCTGCGGAGGGAGATCGAGCTACAGTCGCGGCTCGAGTCCGCGCACGAGGACCTCAAGAAGGCCAAGGACCAGCTCTCCTTCGTCGTCGGCGAGAAGGACCGCCTCGTCAGCGAGCTCAACGAGGCCAAGCGGGTCGTCGACGAGATACACGAGAACCTCCAGGACGCGCTCATGGCCAAGAGGTGGGCCGAGGAGGCCACCGAGATCGAGAAGTTCCGCGCCGACGAGCTCCAGCAGGCCGGCATCGATGAGTCACAGAAGAGGGACGAGGAGTGGCAGAGGGAGGTCGAGAGCGTGCGAAGCCAGCACGCCGCGGATTTGGAGACGCTGGTCACCACCACCAAGGAGCTCGAGAGGTTCAGGCGTGAGCTTTCGATGGCCAAGGAGGCCAAGAAGGCTGCGCTTGGCCACGCAGACGATGCCATGAAGATCGCGGAGGTCAACGCGGACAAGGTGGAGATCCTCTCCGACGAGGTCATCCGCTTGAAAGGATTGCTTGATTCCAGCGTTGCGGCTGAGGAGAGTAAAAACAGTGAAACCGAGGCATTTGTTAAGAATTTGGAATCCGAGATTTCAGTTCTCAAAGGCAAACTAGAGGAGGCAAAGGTTCCTGAGGAGAGGTTGGCCGACATGGAAAAACTGACCGAGGAGCTTAAAGCACAGTTGGCTGATGCAAAGAAGGCCGAGTCAGAAGTCCATCAGCAGTTTGAGGAATGGAAGAACAAAGCTGGGTCACTTGAAATGGAATTGGAGGAGGGTAATCTCTCCGAGAAGGCCAAAAGCGACACCCTTATCTCCATGGAAGAAGAACTGGACAAGACCCTGTCTATTTTACAGGACAGAGAATCTGAGATGGAAGTGCTGAAAGGAAAGACAACAACATTGGAAATTGAGGTGGCAAGGCTTTCAACAGAAATCAACGAATCCAGCGACCACCTGGACGCCTCTCAGCAGGAGTTGTTTGGGCTGCAGACAACAATAGATGTTGTGAAAAACAAGCTTGAAGCTGCCGAAGAAGCGGCCTCGGAGGCTTTAAACAATGAGAAGACTGCTAATGCAAACATTGTAATCCTGACCGAGGAGAAAATCAAGCTCATTAATGAGTTGAATGATACCAGGGACAGAGAGGAGAAAGAGAGAAGGGCAGTGGAGGATCTCACTGCTGCGTTGAGTGAGGCATCTGGCAAAACAGAGGAAGCACATGAAAGATTTCTGAAGAAAGAAGATGATTACGAGTCTTCTTCATGTGGTGAGTTTCTGGTTATGTTCTCTTTTGCTTTCAGAATCATGCTTTTCCTCCTATGTAAGATAGGATGTTAATTTAAATAGTTGTTGGTAAGAATAAAATTTGATCATGAATCTTTGGTAGAACCATGGAGCTGCTGCTCCAGCCATATATACTGTCCATTTTCACCTTGAGTTACGAGCCAGGCCAGGAAAAAGCACTGCAAAGTATTGCAATAACACTACTTCTGGAAATGGGTGTCATTTAGGAGTTGAACAGTAGCTTCATGGAGTTAAAAAACGTCTCTCAGTTTTAATACTTCTCCTGGCAATGTTTCCCACCATCCAACATGATTTTTAGCGCTCGGGGAGAAGATGGACCAGGCAAAAAAAATCCTCTTGCTGATTTGAATTTGCAGTAACTAATTTTATTTGATTTTGTAATATCTATGACATACAAAAACATGAGACTGGGAGGCACAATTCATCCTTTTGCAGATTTGATATATGTGAACTCGAGCTCCTGTAGATTTTAATTTGTTTACTGGAGCTCCTGCAGATTGACATTCATGGACATATACTCATGTAGATTTCATCCAAGGTATATCACACCCAGTAGTTAGAACATGGTGAGAACGATGTGTAGCTGTTGTCTGCTGATGCCCAAACTTATATTACAACTAATTCCACGGCCTTGCCAGCTCAAAGGTGAGTGCAGGTGTATAATTTCACATGATAATTTTCTTGGAAAAAGTTACAACATACTTGGTATATAATAGCATTGCAAATTTTGATAATCAAAAGTGTGTGCATATTAAAATTAAAAGCGTGTGATATTTTTTCTTCCGTTGCAACGCACGGGCCTTTTGCTAATAAGTTACCAAATCTAGTAAACAACCTAGTGTCCTTTCTGCACAGGATCTAACGGCTGGTGTGCTACTAATACAACAGCCAATGACTAGTCTGATGAAACGCTAGGGATCCCTCGTGGTTCCCATACATGTATGCGTCTGATATTCCGCGCATGGCATCCTATGCAGGATCGCAGGGGAGCAGACGTGCAGGGAGGGGGGCTGCCACTGCACTGCCCGCAGATCAGCTAAACCATGCGTCCGTGCATGCTGAAGCTGCAACACATCAAGATATTCAGATCCAACACACGGTATCTTGATATTCATGCTCCCATGATATTCCCATTGCCATCTGTCGAAGCATCCCAAAGCAGGCCATGCCCCAGCTGGCCACGTGCGTAACCCGTCAACATACATGGTTGCCATGCACATGTGTTTATGTAAGTGCTCCGTATCATGCAAGAACGGCCGCGGGGCCCTGACACGATATTGCGTACGTGAAGCTAGCGGAGTACTACCCCGCAGTCACACTTTGACTACGAAAACCTGGAAATCGTTTTGCGGTCACGGAAGAGCATGTGCAGAGATAATGTATTTTACTAGGCCATGACACGCGGGTCCCGGTCCAGGTAACATGCAATTGAATGCGCCACAGTGCAGGTTTGGTCCGTTTGCATATGCATTGATCTGCATGCATGAGCTCGCAGGCAAACCTACAGTCGCAAGTCACGTCATCATGCATCTCTTTTTTCTCTCATCCTCTCAATCTCATTTTCTCATACGCTGCCTTCGTTCACATGCTTACTTCTCGCGCAAGGAGATTTGTGTGAGATGCGGTACACAGGAATCGTATGCACGTATACTTTTAAGTTAGCATGGAGACATTAAAACTACGCTTTAGAAAAAGTGTCTTCACACATCTAGACGCGACATAGTTATTATACATTTAAATGACACAATCAAATATATAAAAAAAGTAAAGAAACAACCATACAAATTTTAACATAAAATTAACGATAGAGTAGTTAGATATACAATACATATGATAGATCTAGATGTGCGTACCTTTAAAAAAAAATCTAGATGTGCGTTAGTTAAATTGTTAAAAGAAATATGATGAACGAGATATGTAACCTGACGGGAATGGCAGGCCACTTGCAAATGGCTGGGTCCGCCTTATTTTGTCCGTATATGTATATTTTGCCGATTAAGCTACAACCTCATATTTCATGTTTTGACTTTCTTCAAGAAGTTGATCTATATCTGATCTCGATTTATAATTTTTTTTTGATATAATCCTTTCCTATTATAAGGTTCATGACGATAGGGTATAACAACCTATCGTTGAGGTTTCTGTTGTAGGGTTGCATGTCTTATCATAAAATATTCTAAGTTTTAAACATAGTGCAAGTGCACATTTATCGTCGCGTATCTTGACGGTAAGGTTACGCATGCTACTGTCAGCTCCTATGACGATAGGGAAACGCTGCGTTCATATGGCCAAATTATTTATCGCCGAAAACCTTGGCGATAGGCTGCTATACCCTACCGTCATGTACCCTGACGATAAGAAAATGATGGAATTTAATTTCTTTGTACATTAGGATCAGATCTGAATCAATTTTCTTAAAAGGGTTAAATCACGAAATTTTGCCCGGCCTCAACGAGTGAGACAGCTTTCTTGCTTTCAATCCTTCGTACGATGCGATTCGAAAAAAATAATCCTTCGTACGATGCGGACAATAAGATTAGCCCTGGGTATTTAATAACCACGCTATCAGACACTAGCGCATCGAATTGAATACACGACAGTGTCGTTTCTTCTTAATTAAGGGTCAATATCTGGCTCTATTTCGATGGAGGGGTGCGTGAGCATTTCATGTCAAGTGGAAGGTGGAGGAAAAGGAGCACTGCCTGATACACTAGATAGCTCCTACCGGCTAGTAGTTATATACTCTCTCTGTCCTAAAATAACTATCTTAAGCTTATTACAATTTTATATCAGACCTAGTACAAAGTTGAAACAGCTATTTTGAAACAAAAAAAGTAATAAATACGGTGTATTGGCTAATGTATGACCAAATCACTAATTGTGAGCTTAATAATCAATTAAGGCTGGTCATAGTGGAAGTAACTAAGGTAGTATCATGTACTTGAAAATAGCAAACATGCTGATGTGGCAGACAATTAAAGAAGAGATAGAGGGTTAGAGTAACATAGGTAGATACCGTAACATGTTAAATGCTATGCTACTATGTGTCATGCATGTCAATAAATAAGGACATCTATGATACTAGTTTTATGATACTACGCACTATGAAGGTAGTATCATACAGTAGTATCATATGCATGATACTACTATATGATACTCTCCAGTATGATCAGCCTAACATTGATAGTAGTACTAATGTGCGGCACGTCTGTCGGCCGGACAACCAAATCTTTGTAGACATTTCGTCCCGTCTTTTCGGGCGCTGGTTCTTGGAATGCGACACACACACACAAATATAAGTCTTTCTACACATTTTACTAAAGGACTACATGTGAAACAAAATGAGTGAATCTACACATTAAAGTATGTCTATATAGATCTGTATGTAGTCCTTTAGTGAAATCTAAACGGCTTATATTTAAAAACGCAGAAAATATCAAATTGACCACCTTGCGAACCACGGAAGTTAACAAAGATTTCAGATGTTATAAGAGCAACTCTAGCAGATCTTGCATCCGTCCGCCCGCAAAACGCGTTTGCAGTTCGCGCAAAACCCCTTTTGCGGGCCGGCGCAGGCTGGCATGGATGCGGACCCCGCATTACGGACCAGTAAAAAAGCATATTCACAGAATTTGCTTTTTTACGGGTCGTCTTTGCAGGATCTGCTCTGGCACAGCTCCTCTCGGCCCGGAAAACCTAAATTTGCACCACATCTTTTCTAGAATAATGCATTTCTTTGTTTTTTGAACAACATTTGGATACATAAACATCACCACATCTTTGCTAGAATAGCAAGACCAAAGAAAACAAGAACAACAAGTATGCATTTTAGAAGATTTCCAACTTCCATAATTGCTCCAACTAGTTGAAGCAATATCTTCTCCATGCACTCATTGCTGATCTGCGGATTCTTCATGTTGCAATCTTCATTCTTCATCTTTGGTTTGGAAGAAGTAGACGTTGCACATGCAGCCGCATCATTGTTTTTTATTCTACTAAGGAGTGCATCGACATCATTTAACTTTCTTTCTATCAATAAATCAATGTATTCGCCTTCCCAAAACCAAAATGAACATCCATATTCCTACACAAAAAGAATAACCATGTTCGGAATGAGGATCCGCACTTGAACCAAACAATGAGATATCGCAAGGGCACGTACCCCGTCGTTTTCGCATTTGAAGAACACCCATCCGGGTTGGTTCGGCATGGCCGAAGTAAGTCGCAGCACTGTCCGCGTGCAGTCGTCGCACTGTATGAGCGGCAACGGCGAGCCACACAGCCGTTGCGCGGGCGCCGAGCCCGGTGGACGGCCGGACGAATCCATGCTCGCAAATCGTCGTCGGCGCTGGGAGGACGAATCCGTCCCTGCATGCGCTGATGCGGCCTTGCCGGCGCTGCGGGAGAAGCTCCCCGACCACTCCATCGCTTGGCGCAGCCACCGGCGGCCGGCAAAAGCCATATCTGACGGCCGGGATCTTGGGCGAAGGGGGGAGAGGGGAGGTGGTTGGTGGGGAAAGCGCGGGCTGAAATGTCCCTCCACCAACCGCTTCCCGATTATATGCAGGGCACCGCAGCGGCGAGGGGGAAACCCGTGAATACGCGGGTTGGGGCCGAGATTTTGCCGCGCCCCGCAAAAATATTTGCGGGCCGGGGCGCGATGCAGGGTCTAGTCGGGCAGGTTTTTCCGCCCTGACCCGCACTTTGGCGGTTATTTTGCGGGTCGGGGCGGGATGCTGGGTCTGCTAGGGTTGCTCTAAGTACTCCCACCTCCGAGTGTGTGATTTAGAAATGTACCCACGCTAGCAACAACTACCGGCGCTTGGGTGGGAAATTTTGTGTGGAAGGATCACAGGCTGACTCGAATTGCTGCATAAACATATCATCAGTCATATATCTATGGTGTTGATAAATTATCACATAAAAAAAAGTATTACATACGCGTCTTGCATGTAAAATATAATAATATTAATGGAGTTAAGATATTATTACATGTTTAACAAAAATGCTAGTTACACACAATGACGCGTCTTGCATGTAAAATTACTACACAAAGTGATACATTATAGTCTAAATAAACATAAAATACATATTTACAAAACTAATCAAATAGACTAAAATTTTCGTGCTAGCGAGAAAAACCTATGAAAATGAATTGATCTTACCTTGATCTATCTTTTTTTAACTGCAACATATTCGAAATCCAACCCAAAAGATCAGAAATCTTGAATCAAAGTGAAGAGAGGAGTGTGTTTTTCAGCTAGAGAGAAGAGAGAAAAGAGAAGTGAGAAAGAGAAGAGAGAAGAGAGAAAGAGAATAGAGATGCTCGGTGGGAGCGGGTGAGAAGCTAATAAAGAAGGACATAGGGCACTGTTTCGTTGGTGAAGACACATGAGAATCAGCGCCGTCAGCACGGAACTCCGTCCAGTCAGCAATAGTGTCGGACGCCTCGCGCGACGGTGGCAGGCCCCGCCAGCTGTGGCCCATTCCGTGGCGGCATTGGCTGAACCGGGAATCGTTGTCGGTCGCCTCATCCGATGGCGGCCGACCCTAGCCGCCTCGTGTGGTGGCGGTAGGTGGCTTGCGTCACCTCGCGCGCCTGCCGCCACGAGGGGTGGGGGTCTTTTCCAGCAATTTGAGTCAGCCCCTTTTCTACAAAAATTCCTCGGACGAACAATGGAGATCGAGAGAAAATCACGTCCAAATCGGGTGATCGGACCCTCTCGTGACTCTAGGGGCCTTTAATTTGATTTCCATGAACGCTCAAACCCGTGCTTCAATTAACACCATCACGCTCTACTATACTGTGTGATATTTCTAAATATTTGTTTTAAAGATTTTCATAAAAATTACATACGAATATATATAGACATATTTTAGAATATAGATCCACATATTTTGTTCCGTTTATGGTCCTCATTGGAATCTCTACAAAGACTTAAAGCATCTAAAGCCGGACCTAGGAATTCTACCCCCCTAAACGTCCGTGGATGCGTCCGGTCAGATGTGTCCGTTTAAGCCCCTATAATTTGATCCATGCAACCACACTTCTATTTTTTCTTTTTCATATGTGTAAGTGACTGATGGAGTGGAACAGAGTGAAATAAAAAAATGAATAAAGAAAAAGAATAGGTGGTCCGGGATGGAGTCACATCTTATGTGACGGACTAACCGGGCACGCCTTCATGGTGTTCTTATATTTGAGATGGGTATGAGGATTCGTGGACAACCCAGATGTATAAGGGTGATATGAGAAATTCGATTGGATATTTTTTTATTTTTGTTCTTGTCTAATCACAAATCAAACGCGTGTACGTGTATATGAATGATCGGTTGTAGATGATTTTATATTTAAGAACTCAAGAAGTATTTTCTAAGCAAAAGAGAGGCCTCCTTATTCGAATTCATCTAATGAAACCGACAAGTATTTACTACATCATCCATCCCACACCTTCACCCTTGAGAAGCGCGGTAAACTCCATTTGCCACCCATTCGTGTACTAACAGAAAACACATCTTTCGTCCGTAGCATTAGTCTCGGTTGGGTTTCAGATTGAGACTAGTGTGATCATTAGTACCAGTCCCAACAGCTAGGAGTGGACGGAGGCACGACCACTATTAGTCCCGAATTATTTATGACGTTTAGTCCCGGTTTGTATTACAAACAAGGACTAAAGAAGTGGTGGCAGACTGACGTCAGGTTGGGACCTAAGGAACCCATTTTCTCCCTGTTGGTATTACCAACTGGGACTAGAGGTGGACCTTTAGTCCCGGTTTGTATCAACAACCGGGACTAATGATGTCTCTATATAAACCCCTTTGTCGAGCCCAAGCTCAGCCTCTCTGTTTTCCCCATAGCTCAAGCTCTCATCCTCCATTTTTGCTAACATTTGTCAAGATTTGAGGCATCCAATATATCCAAGGATTGCAAAAGGTTAGCAACTTCATACTTTCACCTCTCATTGCTAGTTTTGCCTGTTTAATGCTCTATAAGTATAGTGAGTTGTGAGTTTTAGTTTGAGAGTAATTATTTGATTAATATGCAATTGGAGTTTAAATAAACTTCTTAGTTTGCATATGTGTAGATGTGGTTTACTTAGTGTCTTCCGGTCCCCGTACTCACCATCGTAGATCGCCCGCGCCGGCCCGTCGCCGACACCACCTTGGTGAGGCTCTTGTTCTTATCCTTTTTGTGCAAAAAATCTTATTTGTATGATTTAGATACATAGTGCCATGGTTTTACATTCGTCCCCGTCGACCCTCGTCCGGTTTATGATTCATATGTGGTATAATATATTTTATAACTATTTGTTGCATTTCGTATTTATAACAATTATGCCCATAAAGTTGACATAGATATTTTTATCTAGGAAGTATGTGAACCAGAAATTACAACCGATCCTTTTGTCCAGAAGTTGAATTTAGTTGAAAAAGAAAATGAGTATTTGAAAGAAAAATTGAAAAGAATTGTAGAAGAGAATATGTAATTGGAGTTGTATGTTACCGATGTCGTCGATGATCACAAGTCAATATGTATGCAATGCGCTTGAACATAATGATTAGAAAATATGTCATTAATAAAGAGGCTTGGTATCATTATGATGTTGGATCAATTATTACCCTAGTTGTGATTCTGATCGCATTTGTTATTGCATTTAAATGCTTTAGTTAGATAGTTGTATGCTGTTTTATGAGAATAAGTGTGTATGAACTTGTATTAATTTGGTCTTTTTGGTGTTGTGTAATGAAGATGAACAAACAATGGATGTACGATGACCGATGCTCTCCCCAGTTCATTAATGACGTGCATAGTTTTCTGCGTGCTGTGGAGGCAAACAAGCAGGATGGTTTTATGTGTTGTTCATGTGGTGTCTGTAATAATGATAGGAATTACTCTAGATCAAAAGTCATTTACGTACACCTGTTTACGTCCGGTTTCATGTCCGTCTATAACTGTTGGACCAAGCACGAAGAAAGAGGGGCACTAACGGAAGAGAATATATAAGAAGAGGATGATGATAACTATCCTCAGTTCCCTAAATACGATGGTACTACAACAGGGGAAGAAGGTGAAGAAGAGGCGTCAGATGAGCCCGCTAATGATCTTGGTCGGGCCATTGCGAATGCAAAGAGAAACTGCGTCAGTGAACGGTAGAAGTTGAAGTTGCAACGCATGTTAGAGGATCACAAAAAATGTTGTACCCAAGTTTCAAAGTTGACAAGAAAACCGAGGTACCACACTGGAATTTCTACAATGGAAGGCACATAATGGTGTATCTCACAAAGGATTTGAAAAGTTGCTGAAAATGTTAAAGAAGATTCTTCCAAAGGACAACGACTTTTCTTACAATACATATGAAGCAAATAAGGTTGTGTGCCCTCCAGGATTAGAGGTGCATAAGATACATGCATACCCTAATGACTGCATCCTCTACCGTGGTGAGGAGTACGAGAATTTGAATGCATGCCCGATATGTTGTGCATTGCGCTATAGATCGGCAGTGATGACCCGGGTGATGTTGAGGGCGAGCGCACATGAAGGGGATTCCTGCCAAGGTGATGTGGTATGCTCCTATAATACCACGGTTGAAACGTTTGTTCCAAAACAAAGAACATGCCAAGTTGTTGTGATGGCACAAAGAAGATTGTTAGAAGGACGGGAAGTTAAGAGTGCCCGCTAATGGGTCGCAGTGGAGAAAAATTGAGAGAAAGTGGCCGGAATTTGCAGAGGACGTAAGGAACTATTGGTTTGGTATAAGTGAAGATGGTATAAATCCTTTTGGGGAGCAGAGGCACAATCATAGCACCTGGCCTGTGACTCTATGTATATATAACATTCCTCCTTGGTTGTGCATGGAGCGGCAATTCATTATGATGCCAGTGCTCATCCAATGCCCTAAGCAACCCGACAATGACATTGATGTGTACCTAAGGCCATTAGTTGAAGACATTTTACAGTTGTGGGATATAAAAGGTGTACGTGTGTGGAATGAGCACAAACATGACGAATTTGAGCTACGAGCCTTGTTGTTTGTAACCATCAATGATTGGCCTTCTCTTAGTAACCTTTCAGGAAAGACAAACAAGGGATACAATGCATGCACGCACTGCTTAAGTGAGAACAAAAGTATATATTTGGATAAATGTAAGAAGAATGTGTACCTGGGACATCGTTGATTTCTTCCAATCAAGCATCTCTTAAAAAAGAAATTCAAGCATTTCAAAGGTGAGGCAGATCGCCGGAAGAAGACTGATCACCGTACTGGTGATCATATACTTGATATGGTCAAGGATTTAAACGTAATCTTTGGAAAAGTTCCTGGCGGACAATTTGTTCTGATTGACGCTCACGGGCACACACCCATGTGGAAGAACCAAACTATATTTTGGGACCTACCCTATTGGAAAGTCCTGGAGGTCCGCTCTGCAATCGACGTGATGCACGTGACGAAGGATATTTATGTGAACCTGCTAGGCTTCTTGGGCGTGTATGGGAAGACAAAAGATACAGCGGAGGCACGAGAGGACCAGCAATGTATGCACGGAAAAGACGGCATGCATCCAAAACAGTATCAAGGTCCTACGAGCTATCCTCTTATCAAAGAAGAGAAATAAACCTTCTTTGAATGTCTTCTCAATATGAAGGTCCCATCTGGCTTCTCATATAATATAAAGGGAAAAATAAATATGGAAGAGAAAAAGTTCCAAAACCTAAAGTCTCATGACTGCGACGTGATTTAAGGTCCCTTTATTTCAATGCAAATGGGTCAATCTGACAAGAGGTGGGGTAAAGGAATACGTGTGATAGCCCGATGCCGACGTTCCAGAAGATTCCCCTTCTATTCCGTTTTCGTCGTGTGTCTATTTTCTGTTGTCGCATCATCATCGCATCATTCTCATCATCTGCATTGCATCGGTATCTCCGTTGCCGCTAGTTCTCAAAACTTGCATCCGTTGTTAGTTGCCCGTTCACGTCCTTGTCCGTTCTCAGCCCGACCGCACTCGCACGCGCCCGCGGCATCGTTCGGATCTTGTTTTTAAAAGTGTGTTGAAAATTTTCTCTGATCGGGGTGAAACTTGGCATGCGGTCGTGATTAGTTGTAGGTAGGCCGCCTGTCGAATTTTATCGTGATCGGAGTCCGTTTGGTTCCCAAACAATCGACCGTAGCGGCACCGTATTCGGTCTACCGTCAGTTGTGTTCCGGTGTTTTAAATCGCGTTGCCGCGCCGCCCATTTTCCCTCTCATCCCCACCTAGCCCCTCTACACAGTGCACCGACCATACGCGTAGCCTAGTATGGAAACCTCCCGAAACCCGAACCGGGTGCTCGTGACCGATGGGTCCAGATCAACCCCGTTAGTCTGCAAACCGTCACCGGTTTATCCATAGACTCTCCTAACCTTTTGTTTTATTTTTCTATTTTTTTCCTCTCGACCGTCTGATATTAATCGGAGGGTCCAAACCTAACACGTATTTCCTATTTATAGACCACCTAGACCTAAATTTAGCCTAACCCTTAAAAACAGGAGGCTTGTCCCAACCCGCCACCGCTAGCCTCTCCTACCTCGGGATCATCCCTGATCCCACCCTCCTGGCATTTTGTGCGTGCCAGCCGCAGCCAGCCAACCTCCTTCAGTAGTTCAGCCGTCGCGGCCCGCCCAGGCCCGCGAAGCCCGAAGGAAGCCACTACCAGCCCGAGCGAGACCGCGCCTCCCTGGCCCCGCGTCGCCCTGCTGTGTCCCGAACTCCCGATGGATCTCGCCGGAGCCTGGTCACCGGATCAAGCCGCCGTTTTCCGTCGTCCCGTGCCCCAGATCCCAACGTGCCGCAACCCTCGGTGCGCCAGGAAGCCTACGGCCCCGCCTCCCAGCGCCTCACGCCGTCCTCCGCCAAGGTTCGCCGGCCGCCGCGGAGCTAGCTCGCCCGAGCGCCGCCTTGTGCTCCGGCCACCATCGGGAATGGACGGATCAGGGGATTCCCGTCGCGGATCCGCCGTTCCCCGCCGGCTCGCCTCCCTGGTCGGAATTGCCGCCGCCAACCTCTGCCTGCCGCCGCCGCCAGTGTCCCTGGTCGGGAGGACGAGGGCAAGAGCGCGCCGCTGCGATTCCTCCCTGGGCCGTCTCGTGCCGAGGCCCATCGCCAGCGCCAGCCCAAGCCGCCAGACCGCCTGCCTCGGCCTGCTCCTCACCGCTCCTGGGCCAAGGCCCGTTAGGTCAGATCCCCCAACCCCTTTACATTACGCATAGGCGCCTCTTAGTTATTTTACGCCTCAGTTTCGGCCCAGTAGCTATTATAGGATTTATTTTCGGTTTAGATAATTTCAGGATTTAGGCATATATTAGAATCCCCGTATCTTCTAATCCGTAAATCGGATCGCGACGTGTAGTATATGGAGTTGGTGTGGAATTTCGCATAGTATCCATTTTTCCAACTTGTATAATTATTTGTCGTAGTTTAACGTGCCAAACGCCTAGTTTTGCGTGTTGTTTCAATAGGTTACGCCCCGTATTTATTTTTCTCGCAAGTCCGGATTGCTCGTATGCCGTATTAGAAATGTCCATGTTTTAGGAATCATTTTTGCATGTATTTTAGAGCGTTCAATTGTATTGTTACGTGTAGGGATTTGCCGGTAATTTATTTTCCCGCGTATAGGTTATTTTTTTCGCATTTATGTGCGGCATTATTTTGTGTTGCAAACCCCACATATTTTATCTGTTTCCGGGGTAGAAAAATCCCTGGGATTTTTCTGTGCAATTAGTTTTAACTTTTGAGTAAGTTACTTTGTGCGATATTTTGCTATGTTGCCCTTTAGTTTAATTGTAGGATTTAATCCGTTCTTCGTTTGACGGGGTTGTCAACTAGGGAGTTGTTCTTGGATGTTTAGACTAGCCCCTCGTATTTTTAGTTGCAATAGAAATGCATGTTTAGGTTTGTTTTGCTTGCTCTCAAGTTGCTAGAAATAGTGCTGGTTTGGAGGAGCTGAATTATTTCTAAGTCTGAGATTTGTTATATTTTGTTGCTGTCTTATCTTGTTTGTATCTTGTGATCTGTAGCTCTTTTGAGGTTGGTGCAATGGAGTTAGTTGTAGCCCTTGTGTTTCTCTAGCATGCTGTAAATTTTCATGCCATTTGGAGTCCTGTAGCCATAGGTTTTTCTGCTGTCAATATGGCTTCAGATCGAAAATTGCACTTTCATGAGGTGTAATTTTCACTAAGTCTGAAAAGTGTGTGAGATGCCCTTTTGTGTTTTTTTTCCTAGTGTTCCTTGCTGCCATGTTAGTTGTTGTTAGTTGTTTGTTGTAGTACTTATTGCCCTCTTTCGTGTCATGTCTTGGTTGATTATATTTGAGTTTTGTAGCTCGTAGTTGTGGGGTGTAGAAAATGCTATGTGGCTGATTTTGGCAGATTGTAGTCAGTTCTTGTTTTGCTCGTAGTAGTTGTTGAACCGTAGCTCCGATCGATAGGACCCGTTCGACTACGTCGGTTCGTCTGCTTCACGGAGGCATTCTTCTTCCAAGCGGGATCTCAGGCAAGATGACCATTTCCCCAGATACCATTACTATCATTGCCATGCTAGTTTTATCGCTTCTATCGATTATGTCTCGTTGCCTACCACATGTTAAATACCAGCCTCTCAACAATGCCATGATAACCTTCAACCTGTTCGACCTAGCAAACCACTGATTGGCTATGTTACCGCTTGCTTATCCATGTTGTTAGCATTGCTAGTTGTAGGTGCAGATGCTTCCATGTGAAAACATGGGTTCCTTGTCATATCACCATATTAAATGCTATTTAATTTAATGCACCTATATACTTGGTAAAAGGTGGAAGGCTCGGCCTTTCTAGCCTGGTGTTTTGTTCCACCTTTTTCCCCTTAGTTTCGGCTACCGGTGTTATGTTCCATAATTGAGCGCTCCTAACATGATCGGGGTTGTTATGGGGACCCCCTTGATAATTCATTTTAGATTAAAGCTGGTCTGGCAAGGCCCAACATTGGTTTTACATTTGCCCAACATAATAATTTGATAATTCTGAAATGCATAGGGAGTTAGCGCTACTCGAGGAGTAATTTTACATAAACAGGGGGGGCAGTGCTGATGGTGTTGGTCCCAAACGGTCTGCCTGCGGGGCCACCGCGAGGAAACTCGAGGTTTGGCACTCGTAGCTAGTTCCATCCGTCGTGTCCTGGGAACGAGAGACGCGACTCCTATCGGGATCATCGACACGCCGGGCGGCCTTGCTGGATTAGTTTTACCTTTGACGAGATATCTTGTGCATCAGGATTCCGGTGATGCTTTCAGTAATCTCAGAGTTGAGGTTTTCCACTAGGGAATCCGACGAGATTGCGAGCTTCGTGATTGAGGATTTCTATGCGGCTTGTGGTAATTTGTGATGGACTAGTTGGAGCACCCCTGCAGGGTTAAATCTTTTCGGAAAGCCGTGCCCGCGGTTATGTGGCAACGTGGAAACTTTGTTTAACACTGGCTCTAGATAACTTGAAGTTAACTTAATTAAAACTTGCCAACTGTGTGCGTAACCATGACTGTCTCTTTAGTGAGTTCCTTCTCCGATCGAGGCCACGGTGGGGTTATGTCTGACGTAGGTAGGTGTTCAGGATCATTCACTTGATCATCAGTAGTCATGTCCGTTTTGCGTAGATCTTCCCCCTCTTATTATCTTGTACTCATAAGTTTAGCCACCAAGTATATGCTTAGCCGCTGCTGCAACCTCACCACTTAACCATGCCTCACCTATTAAGCTTTGCTAGTCGTGATACCTTTGGAAATGAGATTGCTGAGTCCCCTGTGGCTCACAGATTACTACAACACCAGTTGCAGGTACAGGTAAAGGTTACTTGACGCGAGCGCGTTGATTGTTCATTTGGAGTTGCTTCTTCTTCTTCTTCATCGATCAAGGATGGGTTCCAGGGCGACAGCCTAGGATAGCAAGGATGGACGTCGTTCCTCTTTTCTCGTTTGTTTTCGTCTGTAGTCGGACCCTGTTCTTACTCTTGATGATAATGTAATGTACTGATGTAACTCTGATGTAGCTTGTGGCGAGTGTAAGCCAATTCTATATATATATCTCTTCTTTTCAGTACATGTACTTGTAACGATATCCATTCTTGCGACAAGATGAGATGCGCTTCTATCCCTGACGAGGCCTTCGTGCCAACTTGAGGATAGGGTCACATCTTGGGCGTGACAATACGTGTGATATGGAATGACAATAGTGGATTGATACGTCTCCAACGTATCTAATTTTCCAAACTCTTTTTCCCTTGTCTTGGACTCTAATTTGCATGCTTTGAATGAAACTAACCCGGACTCACGCTGTTTTCAGCAGAACTGCCATGGTGTTGTTTTTGTGTAGAAATAAAAGTTCTCGGAATGACTTGGAAATTTACAAGGATTTTTTATGGAATATATAAAAAATATCAGAGAAAGAATCAACTGAAGATACGCTGCCAGTGGGCCACGAGCCCTGTAGGCGCGCCACCCCTAGGGCGCGCCTAGCAGGCTCGTGGGGCCCACGTGGCTCGTCCGACTTCATCTCCAACTCCATATAACCTCTCTCGCCCAGAAAAAATAGGAGAGAAGAGTTCATCGCGTTTCACGATACGGAGCCGCCGGCACTGCCTGTTCTTCCTCGGGAGGGTAGATCTGGAGTCCGTTCTGGGCTCTAGAGAGGGAAATCGACGTTGTCGTCATCATCAACCATCCTCCATCGCCAATTCCATGATGCGCTCCATCGTTCGTGAGTAATCTTATGATAGGCTTGTTGTACGGTGATGGGTTGGATGAGATCTATCATGTAATCGAGTTAGTTTTGATGGGGTTTGATCCCTAGTATCGACTATGTTCTAAAATTGATGTTGCTACTACTTTGCTATGCTTAATGCTTGTCACTAGGGCCCGAGTGCCATGATTTGATATCTGAACCTATTATGTTTTGATCAATATATGTGTGTTCTTGATCCAATCTTGCAAGTTGTAGTCACCTACTATGTGTTATGACCCGGCAACCCCGGAGTGACAATAGCCGGAACCACTCCCGGAGATGACCATGGTATGAGGATCCCATGTATTCACCATGTGCTAATGCTTTGTTCCGGTTCTCTATTAAAAGGAGACCTTAATATCCCTTAGTTTCCATCAGGACCCCGCTGCCACGGGAGGGTAGGACAAAAGATGTCATGCAAGTTATTTTCCATAAGCACGTATGACTAAATATGGAATACATGCCTACATTGGATTGATGAACTGGATCTAGTTACATATCACCCTATGTTATAACTGTTACATGATGAATGTCATTCGACATAATTATCCATCACCGATCCAATGCCTACGAGCTTTCCCTATACTTGTGGGTTATCAAGACCTTTTTCTGGCGCCGTTGCCGGGGAGCATAGCTCTATTCTTGCCCTCAACTACGAGGACAGGTAAGGAACTGCTATCAAGATCTGCACTTGATTCACCTTCTGTTATGAGTAAATTTGCGACACCACCACCTACTAGTAATTTTGATATGTCGCATGTGCTTGATGATGCTACTTCTGCTATCCGTGATGCTTATGATGATGCTTTTCTTGATAATGATATGCCACTGGGTGAATTTCTTGATGCACAAATTGCTAGAGTTACCGTTGAATCTGATGATGCTTCTGAAACTGATAAAATTATTGAAGTTGAACCTGATGTGACACCTGGTAGACCTAGCTCTCCTAGATATGAATTTCCTAATATACCTAAGGGTTATGTTATGGAGGGAGAGGTAGCTGAAGACTTTCTTGCTTGTAAGGATAGCTATGATCTTGAGAATTTATTACGCAAGTGGAAAGAAAAATCTCTGAATGCTAGAATGAAATATGATCCTAAGTTTGCTACTTCACCCATCTTTGTTACTGATAAGGATTATGAATTCTCTGTCGATCCTGAGTTAATCACTTTGGTTCAATCTGATCCTTTTTATGGTTATGAATCTAAAACTGTTGTAGCACATCTTACTAAACTGAATGATATAGCCACCCTATTCACTAATGAGGGAAAAATTCGCTATTACTATATCCTTAAGTTGTTTCCTTTCTCACTAAAGGGTGATGCTAAAACTTGGTTTACTTCTCTTGCTCCTAGTTGTGTGCGTAGTCCCCAGGATATGATATACTACTTCTCTGAGAAATATTTTCCTGCCTATAAGAAACAAGCTGCCTTGTAGGATATATATAACTTTGTGCAAATTGAAGAAGAGAGTCTCCCACAAGCTTGGGGGAGGCTTGTCCAGTTACTTAATGCTTTGCCTGATCACCCTCTTAAGAAAATGAAATATTTGATATCTTTTATAATGGACTAACCGATGCTTCTAGGGACCACCTAGATAGTTGTGCTGGTTGTGTTTTCAGGGAACGAACTGTGGAACAAGCTGAAATTCTATTGATTAATATCTTGAGCAATGATAGTGCTTGTACAATTCACGAACCACCTCCGAAGCCAACTCTGAAGAAAAGAGGTATTCTATTCCTTAGTCTTGAAGATATGCAAGAATCCAAGAAATCTATGCAAGAGAAAGGTATTAAATCTAAAGATGTTAAGAATCTACCACCTATTGAAGAAATACATGGTCTTGATAACCCGACACAGGTAGTAGAGGTAAATTCTCTTCGTAGATTCAATGAGAGTGATATTCCTTATGATAAACCTGCTAGCTTATGCTTAGATGAATTTGATAACTTTGTTGCCAAACAACAAAGTTTTAATGATTATGTTAGCAGACAACTGAAAAAAAAAATCTCGTATGACTAATCATATAACTGCTTGTGTGGATAGAAATGTTAATGATCTTAAGCTTATTGGTAAACATGCTTCTATGGTCACTACTCAAGTAGAACAAGAACTTAAGGCTCAAAATGACTTGCTTAATGAATTGAATGATAATTATGTTAGAGTTGTTACTAGAGGTGGTAGAATGACTCAGGAACCTTTGTATCCTGAGGGCCATCCTAAGAGAATTGAACAAGATTCTCAAGGAGTTAATACTGATGCACCTAGTCATCCTGGTAATAGGAAGAAAAAGAAAGATGATAGGAACTTGCATGCTAGTAAACATGTTGCTGTTACACGTGAGAATCCAAATGATGTTTCTATTTCTGATGCCGAAACACCATCTGGTGATGAACATTTGCCTAGTGATAATATTGATAATGGTGTTCATGTTGATGCTCAACCTAGTAATGATAATTATGTGGAGATTGAACCTGCTGTTGATTTTGATAACCCACAACCTAAGAACAAGAGATATGATAAGAATGATTTTATTGCTAGGAAGCATGGTAAATAAAGAGAACCATGGGTTTAGAAACCCATGCCCTTTCCTCCCAAACAATCCAAGAAAAAGGATGATGAGGATTTTGAGCGCTTTGTTGAAATGATTAGACCTATCTTTTTGCAAATGCGTTTGACTGATATGCTTAAAATGTCTCCTTATGCTAAGTACATGAAATATATTGTGACTAATAAAAGAAAGATACCTGATGTTGAGATTTCCACCATGCTTGCTAATTACACTTTTAAGGGTGGGACTCCTAAGAAACTAGGTGATCCCGGAGTGCCCACTATACCTTGCTCCATTAAAGGAAGTTGTGTTAGAACTGCTTTATGTGATCTTGGAGCCGGTGTTAGTGTTATGCCTCTCTCTTTATATCGTAGACTTGAATTGGATAAGTGTCACCTACTGAAATTTCTTTGAAAATGGACGACAAATCAACTGCTTTACCTATCGACATTTGCGAGGATGTGCATGTTGTGGTTGCAAACGTTACTATCTTAATGAACTTTGTTATTCTTGATATTCCCGAGGATGATGCCATGGCGGTTGATACGTCTGAAACATATCTATAATTTTTGATGGTTTCACGCTATTATCTTGCCTTCTTTGTATATTTTATGTACCTTCTTATATTTTTTTGGGAGTAACTTATTAATTCAGTGCCAAGTGCCCGTTCCTGTTTTTCCGTGTTTTTGACTCTTTTCAGATCTGATTTTGGAACGGAATCCAAATGGAAGAAAAACCCCGAAATGATTTTTTCCCGAACGGAAGAAGTCCACGGGGCTTTTGCGCCAAGCTAGGTGGGCTCCAGGGAGCCCACAAGCCCCCACGCCGCCACCAGGGGGAGGCGGCGGTAGGCACGCTTGTGGCCTCCCTGGCTGCATCGTGACCTAGCTCTTTGGACTATAAATTCCCAAATATTCCGCAAAAAAATTAGGGGAGCCTCGAAAATACTTTTCCGCCGCCGCAAGCTTCCGTTTCCGCGAGATCTCATTTGGAGACCCTTCCCGGCACCCTGCCGGAGGGGAATTTGGAGTTGGAGGTCTTCTTCATCATCATCATCGCCCCTCCAATGACTCATGAGTAGTTCACTTCAGACCTACGGGTCCGTAGTTAGTAGCTAGATGGCTTCATCTCTCTCTTGGATCTTCAATACAAAGTTCTCCATGATCTTCATGGAGATCTATCCGATGTAATCTTCTTTGGCGGTGTGTTTGTCGAGATCCGATGAATTGTGGACTTGTGATCAGATTATCTATGATATATATTTGAATCTTTGCTGATTTCTTATATGCATGATTTGATATCCTTGTAAGTCTCTCCGAGTCTTGGGTTTTGTTTGGCCAACTAGACCTATGATTCTTGTAATGGGAGAAGTGCTTGGTTTTGGGTTCTGCCATGTGGTGACCTTTCCGAGTGACAGTAGGGGCAGCAAGGCACACATCAAGGAGTTGCCATCAAGGGTAAAAAGATGGGGTTTTTATCATTGGTTTGAGATTATCACTCTACATCATGTCATCTTGCTTAAGGCGTTACTCTGTCTTATGGACTTAATACACTAGATGCATGCTGGATAGCGGTCGATGTGTGCAGTAATAGTAGTAGATGCAGAAAGTATGGGTCTACTTGTTTCGGATGTGATGCCTATAGAAATAATCATTGCATAGATATCGTCAGGACTCTGCATAGTTCTATCAATTGCTCGACAGTAATTTGTTCACCCACCGTCTACGTGCTTTCAGGAGAGAAGCCACTAGTAAACACTACAGCCCCCGGGTCTATTCACATCCATCGTTTACAACTCCGCTTTTACTTTGCTTTGTAACTTTGTTGCTTTCAGTTCTCACTTGGCAAACAATCTATAAGGGATTGACAACCCCTTCATAGCATGGGGTGCAAGCTTTTGTGTTTGTGCAGGATCTTGAGATACTCTTCCACCGGATTGATACCCTGGTTCTCAAACTGAGGGAAATACTTACCGTCGCTGTGCTACATCACCCTTTTCGCTTCGAGGGAACACCAACGCAAGGCTCCAAGGCCACGGGGAAATCCTTTGCATACTTGCCAAGGAAGTCCCTTAAGGTGTAGCCGCAGCTGAAGGATTCCTGGTGCCATCGACACAACTATTTCTGGCGCCGTTGTAAGGGATACACAACAGCCATCAGAAGTATTTATGGCGCTATTGTCAGGGAGGGGAAATCAAGATCTATCCAAGTAGGTCTCACAAACTCTTCTCTTGCATTTACTTTTGTTGCCAGTTGCCTCTCGTTTTCCTCTCCCCCACTTCACATTGGCCATTTTCATTCGCCTTTCTCCTTCGCCATTTTCTTTTGCCCTTGTCGTTTTCCTTTGCCGGTTTCTTACTTGCTTGTGTGCTTGTTTGTTTTTGTTGAAGACATCATTTCTGAGAATACCAAACTTTGCAACTTCTCGAGCACTAATAATAATGATTTTATTAGTACTCCAATTGCTCCCGCCACTAGTGCAGAATCGTATGAAATCAACGCAGCTTTGCTGAATCTTGTTATGAAAGAGCAATTCTCTGGCCTTCCTAGTGAAGATGTCGCATCCCATCTCAATACCTTCATTGAGCTATGTGATATGCAAAAGAAAAGAGTTGTGGATAATGACGTGATTAAGTTGAAACTTTTTCCTTTCTCGTTGCGAGATCGCGCAAAAACTTGGTTTTCTTCTTTGCCTAAAAATAGTATCGATTCTTGGGATAGGTGCAAAGATGCTTACATATCCAAGTATTTTCCGCCGGCTAAGATAATCTCCTTACATAACGATATCATGAATTTCAAGCAACTTGATCATGAACATGTTGCACAATCTTGGGAGAGGATGAAGCTTATGATTAGAAATTGTCCTGCTCATGGCTTGAGTTTGTGGATGATTATACAAATCTTTTACGCTGGCTTGAATTTCGCTTCTCACAATATCTTGGACTCGACCTCAAGTGAAACTTTCATGGAAATCACGTTAGGAGACGTTACAAAACTCCTAGATAATATCATGACCAACTACTCTCAGTGGCACACTGAAAGGTCGCCTGCTAGCAAAAAGGTGCACGCTATAGAAGAGATTAACTCGCTTAGTGCTAAGATGGACGAGTTGATGAATTTGGTTGCTAGTAGAAATGCTACCGTAGATCCTAATGACATGCCACTATCTTCTTTGATTGAGAGTAGCAACTCTAGTTTGGACGTGAATTTTTTTGGTAGGAACAATTTTGGCAACAACAATGCTTTTAGAGGAAACTATGTTCGTAGGCCATTTCCTAGTAACTCCTCTAACAATTATGGCAATTCCTACGGCAACACTTATGGAAATCACAACAAATTACCCTCTGATCTAGAGAGTAATATCAAAGAGTTCATCAACTCTCAAAAGATTTTCAATGCGTCCGTAGAGGAAAATCTACTCAAAATAGACAATTTGGCTAAGAGCGTTGATAGGATGTTTTGTGATATTGATGCTTTGAAAGTTCGATGCGCTCCTCCCAAGATCAACTTGGATGAAACTTTGAAAGCTATGCGTATCTCCATGAATGAGAGCAAAGAAAGAACCGCCCAAATTCGCGCTAGACATGAATGGTTTAAAATGGTGCGTTCTAGTGATGCAAATCACGAAGATCTTAAAGTGCTTGGTGTGTCTCCTCTTTAATCTTTGTTTTCGTGTGTCAAACCTACTTCTGGAGGGGCTGGATATGAATCCACTTTGGTTGAAAAACGCCCCAATGATTCGGAGTCCACCTATCTTGATGATAAAGGTGTGGAGAGTGGAGTATAAGAAGTCAAAATTTTGGGTAGTAATGGAACTCCCACTTTCGATTTCAAGGAATTCAATTATGATAATTGCTCCTTGTTTGAATGCATTTCTTTGATGCAATCCATTGCAAACTCTCCACATGCTTATAGCCAAAGTAAAGCCTTTACCGCGCATATCGTAGATGCTATGATGAAATCTCTTGAAGAGAAGCTCGAACTAGACGTCTCTATACCTAGAAAACTTCATGATGAGTGGGAACCTACTATCAAAATCAAGATAAAAAACTATGAGTGCAATGCTTTGTGTTATTTGGGTGCTAGTGTTTCCGCGATTCCAGTCTTTATATGATATTCTTGGTTTTCATGAGATTGAAGAGTGTTCTCTTAATTTGCATCTTGTGGATTCTACCGTCAAGAAACCCATGGGGAGGATCGATGATGTTCTTATTGTTGCAAATAATAACTATGTACCCGTGGATTTCATTGTACTTGACATAGATTGCAATCCTTCATGTCCCATTATTCTTGGTAGACCTTTCCTAAGGACTATTGGTGCTATCATCGATATGAAGGGAATATTAGATTTCAATTTCTCTTAAAGAAGGGCATGGATCAGTTTCCTAGAAAGAAAATAAGATTGCCTTATGAATCTATGATGAGGGCTACTTATGGTTTGAGCACCAAAGATGACTATACGTGGTTCCATCACTTTCGCCTAGCTAAGGGCGTTAAACAAAAGCGCTTGTTGCGAGGCAACCCAACGAATCTACCATTTTTATTTCTGTTTTGTGTTTTCCACACTTTCATAATTCTTTTATGATTGTGTTTTTTGTGTTTCTTTTCGCGTTTGTGCCAAGCAAAACCGTTATGATTAGTCTTGAGGATGATCGTTTGGTCATGCTGGAAAAGACAGAAACTTTCTGCTCACGAAAAGAATTTTCATTTTTTTCTGTAAGAGATTTTGAGTTGATTCTTTTTGCTGCTGATTTCTACACAAATTCTTAAGACTGTCGTAATATTTCAGAAGTTTTGAAGTACCATAGGTATACGAAACATACAGATTGCTACAGACTGGTGTGCTGTTAACAGATTCTGTTTTTGTTGTGTTGGTTGCTTATTTTGATGAAACTATGGATAGTATCAGGGGGTATTAGCCATGTAAGATTGAAAGTACAGTAACCCAACATCATAAAAAGTAGAATTTAAGTTTGCTACAGTACCTAAGGAAGTGGTGGTTTGCTTTCTTGTACGAATGTTATCACGAGTTTCTGTTTAAGTTTTGTGTTGTGAAGTTTTCAAGTTTTGGGTGAAGGTCTTATGGACAAAAAGATAAAGAGTGGCAAGAGCTCAAGCTTGGGGATGCCCAAGGCACCCCAAGATATTCAGGGATGCCATAAAAGCCTAAGCTTGGGGATGCCCCGGGAAGGGATCTCCTCTCTCGTCTTCAATCCATCGGTAACGTTACTTGGGGCTATATTTTTATTCACCACATGTTATGTGTTTTTGCTTGGAGCGTCTTGTATCGTAGGAGTCTTTTATTTTTGTTGTGTCACAATCATCCTTGCTGCACACTTAGAGAGAGATACATGCACTCACCGTGATATTGTCGAGCTTCACTTATATCTTTTGGTAGACAATTCAGCTCACATGTGATTCACTTATATCTTTTGAGCTAGATACTTTTGCTCTATGTGCTTCACTTATATCTTTTAGAGCACAGCGGTGCGTGGCTTGGTAGTTGATCTATGCTTATAAAGTAGTCTCAAAAGGGGTAGTTATCCAAAGGGATACGAAAACTTCCACCTTCATGTGCATTGAATAGTTAGAGAAGTTTGATTCATCTCAATTAGTTTTGAGTTGTGGTTATGGTAATATTGAAGTCATGCTAGTAAGGCGTTGTGGATCTAGAAATACTTGTGTTGAAGTTAGTGATTCCCGTAGCATGCACGTATGGTGAACCGCTATGTGATGAAATCTAAGCATGATTAGTATATTTATTGTCATCCTTTTCCTGGCGGTCGGGATCGCGCGATGGTTTATACCTACCAACCCTTCCCCTAGGATTATGCGTTGAATGGTTTGTTTCGATTACTAGTAAAACTTTTGCAACAAGTAT
The DNA here is from genome assembly GCF_904849725.1 of Hordeum vulgare subsp. vulgare. Lineage (NCBI taxonomy): Eukaryota > Viridiplantae > Streptophyta > Magnoliopsida > Poales > Poaceae > Hordeum > Hordeum vulgare. The sequence continues at coordinate 382,109,765 of NC_058520.1, read as the reverse complement.
ATGAGTTCTTCATGACAAATGTTGAGTCCATGGTTTAGATGCACTTTCACCTTCCACCATCACTATCATCTTAGTGCCGCGCAACTTTCGCCGGTGCACAAAACCCACCATTAGCCTCCCTTAAAACAGCCACCATACCTACCTACTATGGCTTTTGCAAAGTCATTCCGAGATATATTGCCATGCAACTACCACCATGACATGTGCCACCACATCTACATTGCCTTTGCATGATCATAAGATAGCTAGCATGATGTTTCCATTGATGTCTATGCCATGCTAGATCTTTGCCACGGTACACTACCGAAGGCATTCCATATAGAGTCATAATTGCTCTAAGGTTTGAGTTGAAAGTGTGATGATCATCATTATTGGAGCATTGTACCATGTGAGGAAATAAAAGAGGCCAAATAAGCCCATAAAAAAAGAGGCCAAAGAGCCCACCAAAATAAAAAAAAGAGAGAAAAAGAGAGAAGGGACAATGCTACCACTTTTTCCACACTTGTGCATTTTGAGCACCATGATCTTCATGATTGAGAGTCTCTCGTTTTGTCGCCACCATATGGCTAGTGGGAAATTCTCATTATATAACTTGGCTTTTATATTCCAATGATAGGCTTCGTCAAAACTGCCTTAGGTCTTCGTGAGCAAGCAAGTTGGATGCACACCCACTAGTTTTCTTTAAGAGCTTTCACATACTTGTAGCTCTAGCGCATCATTTGTATGGAAATCCCTACTCATTCACATTGATATCTATTGATGATCATCTCCACAGCTCATTGATATGCCTAGTTAATGTGACTATCTTCTCCTTTTTCTCTTGCAACCTCCACCACATTCCACACCATCTATAGTGCTATAACCATGGCTCACGATCATGTATTGTGTGAGAGTTGAAAATGTTTGAGAAAGTAAAGGTGTGAAACAATTACTTGGCCAATACCGGGGTTGTGCATGATTTAAACTCGTTGTGCAATGATGATAGAGCATAGCCACACTATATGCTTTTGTAGGGATAACTTTCTTTTGGCCTTGTTATTTTGAAAGTTCATGATTACTTTGCTAGTTTGCTTGAATTATTATTGTTTCCACGTCAATAGCAAACTATTTTTTTGAATCTAATGGATCTGAACATTCACGTCACATAAGAGGAATTACAAAGGACACCTATGCTAGGTAGCATGGAAGCATCAAAAATTCATTCTTATCACTTCCCTACTCGAGGACGAGCAGGAGTTAAGCTTGGGGATGCTTGATACGTCTCAAACGTATCTATAATTTTTGATGGTTTCACGCTGTTATCTTGCCTTCTTTGTATGTTTTATGTACCTTTTTATATCTTTTTGGTACTAACTTATTAATTCAGTGCCAAGTGTCAGTTCCTGTTTTTTCTGTATTTTTGACTCTTTTCAGATCTGATTTTGGAACGTAGTCCAAACGGAAGAAAAACCCCGAAATAATTTTTTCCCGAACGGAAGAAGTCCAGGGGGCTTTTGGGCCAAGCCAGGTGGGCTCTAGGGAGCCCACAAGCCCCCACTCCGCCACCAGGGAGGAGGCGGCGGTGGGCAGGCTTGTGGCCTCCCTGGCCGCCCCCTGACCTAGATCTTTGGCCTATAAATTCCCAAATATTCCAGAAAAAATCAGGGGAGCCTCGAAAATACTTTTCCGCCGCCGCAAGCTTCCGTTTCCGCGATATCTCATCTGGAGACCCTTCCCAGCACCCTGTCGGAGGGGACTTTGGAGTTGGAGGGCTTCTTCATCATCATCATCACCCCTCCAATGACTCGTGAGTAGTTCACTTGAGACCTACGGGTCCGTAGTTAGTAGGTAGATGGCTTCTTCTCTCTCTTGGATCTTCAATACAAAGTTCTCCATGATCTTCATGGAGATCTATCCGATGTAATCTTCTTTGGCCGTGTGTTTGTCGAGATCCGATGAATTGTGGATTTGTGATCAGATTATCTATGATATATATTTGAGTCTTTGCTGATTTCTTATATGCATGATTTGATATCCTTGTAAGTCTCTCCGAGTCTTTGGTTTTGTTTGGCCAACTAGATCTATGATTCTTGCAATGGGAGAAGTGCTTGGTTTTTGGTTCTGCCATGTGGTGACCTTTCCCAGTGACAGTAGGGGCAGCAAGGCACACATCAAGCAGTTTCCATCAAGGGTAAAAAGATGGGGGTTTTATCATTGGTTTGAGATTATCCCTCTACATCATGTCATCTTGCTTAAGGCGTTACTCTGTTCTTATGGACTTAATACACTAGATGCATGTTGGATAGCGGTCGATGTGTGGAGTAATAGTAGTAGATGCAGAAAGTATCGGTCTACTTGTTTCGGACGTGATGCCTATAGAAATAATCATTGCATAGATATCGTCACGACTCTGCACAGTTCTATCAATTGCTCGACACTAATTTGTTCACCCACCGTCTACTTGCTTTCATGAGAGAAGCCACTAGTAAACACTACGGTCCCCAGGTCTATTCACATCCATCGTTTACAACTCCGCTTTTACTTTGCTTTGTTACTTTGTTGCTTTCAGTTCTCACTTGGCAAACAATCTATAAGGGATTGACAACCCCTTCATAGCGTTGGGTGCAAGCTTTTGTGTTTGTGGAGGATCTTGAGATACTCTTCCACCGAATTGATACTTTGGTTCTCAAACTGAGGGAAATACTTACCGTCGCTGTGCTACATCACCCTTTCTGCTTCAAGGGAATACAAACACAAGGTTCCAAGGCCACGGGGGAAATCCTTTGCATACTTGCCTAGGAAGTCCCTTAAGGCGTAGCCGCAGCTGAAGGATTCCTGGTGTCGTCGACACAACTATTTCTGGCGCCGTTGCAAGGGATACACAGCAGCCATCAGCGGTCATCCTTGGAAGAATTTTTTAAAACACTGCAGGGGCTGTTATTGATTGCAACAAAGGCAATGTCACTTTCCATGTTAACGGTAATGAGCACACGGTGCACTTTCCGAAGAAACAATATCGAGTTCATTGCATCAATGCTATTGAAAAATCTTCATCAATTATTATTGGAAGCTTTGAATTCCCTATACATACTGTCAAGATGAAATATGATATACTTCTTATTGGGGATATGCACACCCCCGTTGAGGTAATTCTCCGGTTTTATGTGATTCGAAAAAAGTTTTGTCAAGGAGACTTGATCAACCTCATTGATGGATTTCTGTTGATGACCATGAGATGGACGAATCTAGAAGTCACAACCTTCTGTTCCCAAACTTTACTTTCTGTTATTTAGTAGAAAAATAATAAATATATCATTATTTTCCTGTTTTCTACATTATCCGTTCAATAAAAAATGACCTGAAAATAAAAGTTCTCCAAATGCCCTGAAATTCAAGTATGATTTTTTTGGAATATTTAAGAATTTCTGAGATACATAACTAGTCGGGGGGATGCACCAGTGGGCCACAAACCCAGGAGGCGCGCTCACCCCCCTGGGCACGCTTGGCAGGCTCATGGGTCCCACGTGGCCCCCCTCCACTTATTCCAGCACCCATCTTCTTCGTCTACCTCCAGAAAAAATCATTCCACAGCTCAAACCCGTGTTCTTGCTCATTTTGCTGCATTTTTTCGATCTCCTTGTGCAAAGCCCCATTCACCAAACTATTTTGGGGAATTGTTCCTTGGTATGTGACCCCTCCATTGGTCCAATTAGTTTTTATTGTAGTGCTTTATTCATTGCATATTATTGCTGCCTTGGTGACCCTTTCTTGAGCTTTGCATGGTAATTTTAGTTGGTCCCAAGTAGTTTTGATGCATGATATGGCCTCTAGGAACTTGTAGGAGTAGTTGCTATGAGTTTTGTTAAGTTTTGTTCACTTTTATTTTGAGTCACTAAAAATTTCAGAAATTTTCAGAGAAAGAAAAAGGAAAAGATGAGGAGGTTTCTAAGAGGCTCTTCGAGCCGTGACCCCAAAGAAAATGAAAATGAGAAGAAGAAACCCAAGTATCCGGTCCCCCCGAGTTGCAGAAGTTCGAGCATGCGAGTGGCCAAGCGATGTATTCTTACACGCCGCCGGTCTTTATGAGGATTTTTATTACTTGGTGGAGAACGCAGGCCTTACCGCATTTGTCGAAGATAAGTGTCCACAATACCTCCTCCTCACCAATACTTTCGTGCAAAGCTTTAATTTTTTTTCCGAGGAAGAGTCCTCCTATGGTTGAGTTCAAGTTATATGATATCCTCGAGCGCATGTCACTTCAAGATTTCTAATTTTTTTGGAAGTTACCTTATGTTGGGGATATTCATGAACCTCGTCCACGGGACTTGGAGGCTTTCATTGATATTATTGTTGTAGGAGAGGAGAGAGGGGTGTCTGGCGCTAGAGTTGCTAGTGTACATTTTCCCGTGCTTCGGTATTTCTCATTATTCGTGGGAAAATGTTTGATTGGCCATGGGAAAGCTGGGGCTCTTAGCTCCCGAGATCTTGTGGTTTTGCGCGAAGCTCTTTATAATGATAGAACTTATAGCTTGGGCGCTATAGTGGCTCAATGGTTGAACACGAACCGTACCAAGGGCGTTTTTATGGAGGTATCTATGCTACCCGTCTTGCTAAACATTTTGAGATACCTATTAGACTATACGAGGAAGAAGAGATGCTTCTTCCTGAGAGATATTTAGATTATGATAGCATGGTTTGCCATGATTTTCTTGATAAAGATAATGATAAGAGGATGATTTATAACTTGGTATTTAGCCAGGGTACTCGTGAGACTATTACTTTGCCTGTTCCTTCTTTGTTCAACCTTCATCTGGGCAGGTACATTATTATGCCCTAGGACATCCACCAATACTTGGGCATGGCGTCACCACAGGCGCCCGTGCCCGAGCCACCAGTCGAGTGCCAGACGCCAGTTTATTAGTGTGAGCCAGAGGAGCTCACCCAGCAGTGGCACCCTCAGTACACTCCGGAGTACCCCAGAGACGGTTACTTCCCTCCTTGGGAGTAGACCAACTTAGGGAAAAAGCCTAAGCTTGGGGGAGTACGTGTTTCTCACCGACTTTATATTCATGCTCACACATTCACTTTGATAGTTGGTGTTCACACTCTTCCATTGTATCATCCATGCTAGTTTATTTCTTTTTCTTGCATTCTTCTCGTGTGTTTGTTTAAAAATGAGAAAAACAAAAAAAATTAGTTGTAAGTTTACTTTCCAGCATGCTTAGTGGTAATTAAAAAGAAAACCCAAAAAGATTTCATGTTCTTCTTTTCCTTGTTAGGAGCTTTCCCGTGTAAATAGTATTCTTTTTCTTTGGGTCGAGGTTGAAGACCATGATTAAAATGATTAGTGGCTCTCATATGCATTAATGTTTATCCGTCAAAGAGCCATATTACTTTGTCTTCTCCTCTGAATTTGCTTGCAGATTCCAGCTTAATCCAATGCACGAACACTCTTATTATTATTCACATCATTCGGTCGTGCAAGTGAAAGGCAATAACGACGATATATGATGAAGTGACTGTGCATGGAAAAGCTGGTATGAACTCGACCTATTTTGTTTTGGTAAATATGACTAGCTCATCGTTCCTAATTCATCATTTTTATGAGAGAAACATGTTTGCAATGACAACTTAGAGATCATAGTTTCTGATGCCATGCTTAATTAGCTAGGAGCTTATAATGGTTTGTCTTGGATGCCAACATGAATTTCAAGATGATTATGATGTAGTATGACAGGATAGTATCCTCCTTTGAATAATTCAAGTGGCTTGACTTGGCACATGTTCACGCATGTAGTTGAAACAAAATCAACATAGCCTCTACGATATTCATTTTTATGGTGATTTATATCCTACTCAAGCTTGCACACAACATAGTTAATTTCAATGCATATTGATGACTGTTGTCGCTCTCTAGTAGGTCGCTTCCCACTCTTTTGCTAGCCTTCACTTGTACTAAGCGGGAATACTGCTTGTACATCGGCTTCCATAAACCCAAAGTTGTTCCATATGAGTCCACCATACCTACCTATGTGCGGTATCTACCTGCCATTCCAAGTAAATTTGCATGTGCCACTCTCTAAATCTTCAAATAATAATCTGTTTTGTATGCCCGAACCACTCATGTGGCGACAAGGGGCGGTCAGTATCTTCCATGCTAGGCGTGTTATCCTCGATACGTGTTTATTCACTATCACTCACGGGAAATGGGCCGGTAATCGGAATGCCCAGTTCCATGCTCAAATCAAATCAAAAATATAATTGCAAACAAAACTCCCCCCTCGATTATTGTTGGTATGGATGGCACCCGAGGATTCGGCTAGTCGTGGAGTGTGATTGATCGGTGGTGCGGGAGTCAAAACTTTACTATTCTGTTTAGGAACCGCCTATAATATGTGTAGCATGGAAGATGGTGAAAACTCTTGGTCATCGCGTTGACAATGAAATCATGCCACCCAAAATTATTTATCTCTGTTTTAAAAAGCTTGAGCTCTGGCACCTCTGCAAATCAACGCTTCCCTCTGCGAAGGGCCTATCTATTTACGTTTGTGTTGGGTCATCCTCTTCTTATTAAAAAGCACCAGTTAGAGAGCACCTGCGTCATTTATATGTTTTGCTATTAATTGATATTGAGTATGACTATGACTGGATCTTCTTTGCCATGAATTACAATTTCCAGTCGGCCTTTGGTCTTTGAAGGTGCTCTGCATTTATGTTTTGCGGTCTCAGAAAGGGCTAGCGAGATACCATTTATTCATATTGTATCATGATTATTTTGATTGAAGTGTTGACATTTGAAACTTATTATTATTGCTCGCTAGTTAATTACGCCATTGATATGAGTATACCATGAGACCTAAATGTCATTGCTTATGTGGTTAGCTTTTGATCTTGCTGAAAATCTGAATATGAGTTAGACATAATTACAACAACAAGATCAAACAGAGTTCATAAAAGTTTTTCTTTTGTCTCTTATAGTTTATCAACTGAATTCCTTGAGGACAAGAAAGGCTTTAAGCTTGGGGGAGTTGATACGTCTCCAACGTATCTACTTTTCCAAACTCGTTTTCCCTTGTCTTGGACTCTAATTTGCATGATTTGAATGAAACTAACCCGGACTGAAGCTGTTTTCAGCAGAACTGCCATGGTGTTGTTTTTGTGTAGAAATAAAAGTTCTCGAAATGACCTAGAAACTTACAAGGATTTTTTATGGAATATATAAAAAATATTAGAGAAAGAATTAATTGAAGATACACTGCCAGTGGGCCACGAGCCCTGCAGGCGTGCGCCCCCTAGGGTGCGCCTAGCAGGCTCGTGGGGCCCAAATGGCTCCTCCGACTTCATCTCCAACTCCATATAATCTCTCTCGCCCAGAAAAATAGGAGAGAAGAGTTCATCGCGTTTCACGATCGGAGCCGCCGGCACCGCGTGTTCTTCCTCGGGAGGGCAGATCTGGAGTCCATTCTGGGCTCCGGAGAGGGGAAATCGACGCCGTCGTCAACATGAACCATCCTCCATCGCCAATTCCATGATGCTCTCCATCATTCGTGAGTAATCTTATCGTAGGCTTGCTGGACGGTGATGGGCTGGATGAGATTTATCATGTAATCGAGTTAGTTTTGATGGGGTTTGATCCCTAGTATCCACTATGTTCTAAGATTGATGTTGCTACTACTTGGCTATGCTTAATGCTTGTCACTAGGCCCGAGTGCCATGATTTCTGATATGAGCCTATTATGTTTTGATCAATATATGTGTGTTCTTGATCCTATCTAGCAAGTTGTAGTCACCTACTATGTGTTATGACCCGGCAACCCCGGAGTGACAATAGCCGGAACCACTCCCGGAGATGACCATAGTATGAGGATCCCATGTATTCACCATGTGCTAATGCTTTGTTCCGGTTCTCTATTAAAAGGAGACCTTAATATCCCTTAGTTTCCATTAGGACCCCGCTGCCACGGGAGGGTAGGACAAAAGATATCATGCAAGTTCTTTTCCATAAGCACGTATGACTAAATATGGAATACATGCCTACATTACATTGACGAACTGGAGCTAGTTACATATCACCCTATGTTATAACTATTACATGATGAATGCCATCTAACATAATTATACATCACCGATCCAACGCCTACGAGCTTTCCTTGTACTTGTGGGTTATCAAGATGGATCTCAGCAAGCTTGGGTAGACAGACGAACCATTCGTCCTAGCCAATGATGTGGCACAGGTTTTCTATCTGAAGGACATGTCTACCAAATAGAGAAAAAGAAAAGATAAGGAAGTGAATACAACATACGATGAGCCAAAGCGCCACATAGTTCTTTGAGGGAAAATAAACATCGTGGGAGTGGAGGGCAAGAAAAACATGTTAGAAGATTATGTAAAGTTTCATGAAATTCCTCCCTTCATGGTGAAGACTGACCCAAGCATCATGTTAAATGCTTAAGATTGTCCATGGTTACGGCACAAAGGGACACATGAGAAGAAAAAGTTTTATACCCCAAGATCCCACTCTCAGATGTGAGTATCCGGACTTATAGCTCGAAAGTCCCACTACAGACAAACCAGATGGAATCTTTGTAAGAGTTAGGGTATATATGTGTTTTGGCATTTGAAACGTGAAGAAACACTTTGTAGGAGTTAATCGATGCAATTATGTCCAAACAAAATATTTCACTCATAGTGCTTTTGCACGTGTGAAATGATGACACCATGCCAAATTTCAACCTTTTCAGAGTTCATTTGTAGTGCTCTTCAATTTCAGCGTCATTTAGGTCAAAAAAATTATTAAATTCATGAAAAATATCCCATGAAGTCAGGAAGGGTTGATAATTAATGATGTGTCTTTGAATGGTGCATATTGAACGCACAAATTTTTTGGAGTTGTAATAAGCTTAAAAATGAAATGCCTTTCTCACAGATGAGTTTCCATCTGAAACCCTCATACTTCGAAAGATATTGTCTACTTTGTACACGAAGTGCAACGAGTTTCTGTCGTTACCCTCTCAACGTTTTAGCACATGCTATGCGGGTGAAATGATGATACCATGGCAAATTTCAACCTTTTCAGAGTTTATTTGTAGTGCTTTTCAATTTCAAGGTCATTTAGCAAAGACAAAATCAGTAAATGCCTGAAAAATAGCAAATGAAGTCACAAAGGGTTGAAAATTGAAGATGCGGCTTTGAATGGTGCATACTGAACGCACAAAAAGTCTGGAGTTTAAAAAAGCTTAAGAAATTAAATGCCCTTGTAACACATGAGTATTGGTCCGAAACCGTGATATTTTGAAAGAGATTATCAAGTTTGTACATGAAGTGCATCGAGTTTTTGCCGTAACCCTTTCAACTCTTTGGCACATGCTATGTGGGTGAAATGATTATACCATGTCAAATTTCAACTTTTCCAGAGTTCATTTGTAGTTCTTTTCAAATTAATAAGTGCAAAATTAATTATGCAATTTCCTATGAAAATTAAAACACCTATTTAAAACATCCTACAAATTCAAAAATTGAACATACTGATAAAACTCACTTTTATTAAATAGCAAGAAAAAGAATCACTAAAAAATCTGTTTTTAAACTAAAATTATTCACAAACTAGTGATTCACTCAAATTTCAATGAATTCAAATTTAAACTATGCAAATTTGAAAACTACTCGCACTAAGAGAAAGGTTATAAGTTTTGTGACCTAAAGCAAAAAAGATTCACTCAAAAACTCTAAATATTCTAGAAGTTATTTAAAATCTAAAAACACAAAATGTTTTGTTTAGAAAAACAAAAGAAACAAGAAAAAGCCACCTTTAGTCCCGGTTGGTGTCACCAACCGGTACTAAAGGTTCCTTCTCCCGCGTGGAATTTGGGCCGCCGAAAATAAGGACCTTTAGTCCCGGTTGGTGATTGGAGCCGGGACTAAAGGACCTTTAGTGTCAGTGAGTGGTTGGAACCGGGACTAAAGGTCTTGTGTATATAAGGCTGCCTGGGAGTCAGATCAGTTCGACGACTATGCAAGGCTGCCCATTTTCTCTAGTGATCCGCATCGCCGCTTTGCACCTCCATCGCTCGTCCGCCACCTGAGCCTCTCCTTCCTAGCACTAGCGCCTCTCCGCCACCCGAGCCCGCGCCGCTCCTTCCCCAACCACGACCTCGATGCCCCTCCGCCACATAAGCCTCCGTCGGTGCCCCTCCACTTCCCCTACCTTTACCGCCACCAGAGCCTCCCCGACCTTGACGTGCGCACCAGCAACCTCCCCATGAGCCCCTACTCGTTCTCCCATGCTCCCCTCTGTCGTTCCCTAGTCGTACCGGCTTCCCTAGTCGTCATGGCCGGTCGGTGAGCTCCGTGCTCCCAAGCCCTTCGGTTGCGCTCGTTGGAGAAATTAGTTCAAACTTGTATATATACATCATATGCTCATATTTAGTGGATAAACTTAGTGCTTCAAGTGAATACATACGTCACCTTAGTGTCTAAAGTCTGAACCTTTTAATTTGTTTTAACTAAAGAAACTTGACATATTATCATATTCAATGTAAAAACAGAATGTATGCAATGTTTAAATGCTGCTTCAAACATGAAAGGTGATGAGCATTGTGATATTTATTTCCTCAAGAATAATTATGAACATAATTTTGACCAGTGTGATGTTATATTTGACAAGAATGTGAATACTTATGTGTGAAGATGTGCTTGGATATTGAGGATTGAAGAAATTAAGATTATGATGAGCGGTTACTTGATCATGATGATCTTTCTAAAAAAATTAAGTGGCAAATTTTCTAGTTAGAGGAAAGTATTTTTTAAAACTAGACCAGGGCCATTTTTTATTTTAAGTAGATGACAATTTTTGTCACTAAGATATTGGCATTTTTATTTCTTGAGAGCACATGCCATTTGTTACTTTCTCACATGGCAACTTTATTATTTATAGCATGCCTTTTTTATTCGCAATAACATGGCATTTTTTATTTTTAAGAGCATGGAATTTTTTTATTATTAAGAGGATGGGAATTTCTTTATATGATTTTCTGAAATTTTAATTGGCATGTTTGTATAATTACTATGAGCATGACATTTTTATTCATAATAGGATGCCATTTTTCAATAGATATATAGAGTAAGTGAGAAGAACATTTTATGATCTATGATAATTATTTTTGTGTAGAAAACTTTAGGAAAAATACTAAATTTGTTTATCATTCTTATGGACTAGTTAAGCTATGGACGATAGAGGCAGATACGACCATGATCAAGAGGATCTCCTCTTCGACATCATACGCTCCCAAAACCCACAGAATGAAGCACATGATGGCTCACCATATCTCAACTCGTCCGGTGAGAGATATTTGAGGAAGAACCAAGAGACGAAGGGCACACAAACGATGATGGCGAAGGAAATCTTCTTCAATTAACAAAGTTTGGCGAGGTATATATATATATATATATCTGTGTGTGTGTGTGTGTGTGTATAAGGCCTCTAGTGATCATTACATGCATTAATGGATTTATATATATATATATATTACTGATATTTTCTTCTTTTAGCCCTCCGGATTGAGCAAATCTTCTACATGGGTATATTGCAAGGCCAAAAAGTTTCCCCGTGGCATAAAGTACATCATTGATCAAGTCAAAGCACATAGCGAACCGATAGCTTTTGAAAACAATGCCCTCAAATTTATAGCTCAATGTGGAGTTATTGATAGGGACGATATCTCGATCACCATTCAAGAATGAAATAAACCAAGGGAAGATAGAGGAGTTAGTTTTGTCAACAAAAGATAAAACAATTTGCTTAGGGATACACTCATGTCACATTTCAACCTACCACAGGGTTTCACAAATCGCAGACGATCGAGAGTCAAGCAGTTTGCTCTTAAGAAGATGTCCACACAATAACCAAACATGGAGGAAAATATTATGAGCTGAGTACGTCAATTCAGAAATAAGACTCTAGAACTCACTGGAGCTCTAGAGAAGGTAAAAGATCACTGAAACTTATTTGTGCAGTAAAAGGAATCTGAAGCAGCTAAGGTACGGTCCAGAAAAATAAGATAAATGCCGACAAAAAAGTTTCACCATGTTCTATGGTTAGGTGGCTACAAGATTGCCCTGCCTAAGTGGGAATAATCTAAGGCCAAGATGATTGCTGCAGGGCTTACTCCAAAAATAGTGGGTTGCCCCGACACGTCCATGAGTTGGTTTTCTGTGCATGGGGGAAAGTTGGACCCAAAGAAAGGGAGATTATTAAACATGCAAATCTTAAAGATGCCTCAGATGCTTTAATTCAAGCAATAGAAGAGGCTGCAACGGGGGTATTGTAGCCCGATAGAGAGAACAATGAGCTTACATGTGCCCTTGAGAATCTTGAACACGCGGGGCGAACACGAGGAAAAGGCGTTGTTCCGTGGGTTGAGGGGTTTGCAGAGTGGAACGACACTTACATAAGCCATGCGAGAAAGAAGAAATAGTATGGAGACACGATTCAAAGGGTAGAAATAAGTAACCAGGAGTTATACCGCATAGTAAAGCGGCAACAGGAGCAACTGGACACAATTAGCCAACAAAGGTGAAATGACATGGATGACGCCTAGAGGGGGATGAATAGGCACTTCAAAATAATTATGGTTTAGGCTTGAACACATGCGTAATAAAACTAAAGTTTTAATTAGTCAAGCACAAAACCTAAAAAAACTAGGCTCACCTATGTGCACGAACAACTTATTCTAAGCAAGGTAAACAACTAAGTGATAGAAATATATATAACAAGAAACAATATGGCTATCACAAACTAAAGTGCATAAGTAAAGGTTTCATGTAAGATTTAACCGAGGCACGCAGAGACGACAATGTTTCTCGAAGTTCACACCCTTGTGGATGCTAATCTCCCTATGGAGTGGTGTGGAGGCACAATGCTCCCTAAGAAGCCACTAGAGCCATCGTAATCTCCTCACACCCTCGCACATTGCAAGATGTCGTGATTCCACTAAGGGACCCTTGAGGGCGGTCACCAAACCCGTACAAATGGCACCCCTTGGGGCGGTTACTGATACCCGTACAAATTGCCCGGGGCGTTCCCCACAACCTAATTGGAGACCCCAACGCTTGCACGGAGCTTTACACCACAATGATTGATCTCTAAGGAACCACCAAGATTCTAGGACGCCAAAACACCCAAGTAGAACAAGCTCGAAGGTACCAAGCACCCAGAGAAATAAGCTTCTCAAACTTCACTTCCATGTATCAACGTGGAGAACTCAAACCTATGCACCAAATGCAATGGCAAGGGCAGATGGAGTGCCCAAGTCCTTGTCTCTAAAATCCCACCACAACAACTAATGTTATGGAAGAAAATGAGAGGAAGATCGAAGAAGAACACGAAGAACTCCAAGATCTAGATCCAAGGGGTTCCCCTCGCATGGAGGAGAAAGTGATTTGTGGAAATGTGGATCTAGATCTCCTCTCTCTTTTCCCTCAAGAACTAGCAAGAATCATTGGAGGGAACGGGAGTTAGCAAGCTCGAACAAGGTCAACAATGGGGGGGGGGAATACGAGCTCAAAGGATGGGGTTCAATGGGGAAGAATAACCCCTTTTATAGGAAGGGAAAAATCCAACCGTTACCCCCTCAACCCTCACATGAGCGGTACTACCTCTCCATGGAGTGGTACTACCACTGGGGCACATGGGAGCAGTCAACGAGGGAGGTAGAGATCGTAGTAATGTCGGAGCGGTACTACTGCTGCGAGCAGCGGTACTACCGATCATAAGAGGTACTATTGCCTCCTATATCTGCTCAGGACAAGTTGCAGTCCAATCGTAGAAATACCAAGGGGTTCTCGTGCGGTAGTAACAGGTGGTACTACCGCTTGCTGGGTGGTACTACTGCATGCACTACCACTCCCGAAACCGCTTAGTTCGGCACGAAAAGTGTCGAGACCTGCGGGCAGCGGAACTGGTCAGAGCACATCCGCCCCAGAGCAGCACTACCACTGCCATGACAGTACTACCGATCATAAGAGGCTCTACTGCTCCAGGGAGCAGTAATACTACTTGGATCTTTCCATGCAAGGCCGGGGCAACAGATGATAAGCATGAATACCAGAACTGCCATACTTTCGCATACGGGCTCCGAATTGAAAAACCAAGCTTGTTGGATTCACGACAACAAGAGCTATCCAACATTGACTTGTTATAATAAGAAGATTCAGTATAAAAATGCCCATAATATAGATATATGAGAACTCTATGAGTGAAGAACTGACAAAAACTGCAACATATAAAACATCATAGAAGATGCATATGGACTCCCCTTTCGATGAACTCGAGCTTGTCATAAAGATGACCATAAGTTCTAAAACTCACAAAGAGAAATACCAAACAAAAACTAAGAAATATGATGCAAGTATGCAAACGATTTGAGCTCTCAACAAAAAACACGATCAAGCTACTCACTTGAGAGCCTGCCTTGATACTATGATAATCTATCCTATAACCTAGTCTCCTAACTACCACCGTGAGACTGGTAAAATAGAAAACCTATCAAGGGAAAACCTATATCTTGCACATAGTTCACTTGATCTAGATGAGGACGATCTTGACTTGCTCAATATGGACCACCTTTGTTGATTGTGACGGCTCGATGAAGACTAGTTGATTTATCCCGCATACTCACTACGGGCGAGCCACTCTTGAGCACATCCTCACAAGTCCATTACCATCACAATGGACGTCAAGCATCAAGCATGATATCTTCGTGATGCTCCACTTGAACTTGCACATCGCAATCTTGATGACGATCACCACTTGATGTCATCCTCCATGGGTTGTATGAGATCTTTCTCTTGATGCACGCCCAAGGAAACACACCTAACCCCACAAAGAACTATCAGAAAGACAATGGGTTAGTACACAAAGTGTAATGGACAACGCTTACAATACTATGGGATCACTTGATCCCTCTTGGTACATCTTGCACGCTTTGTGTGTTGATCAATTTGATTCACTCTTTCACTTAGTCTTGATCAACCTTGTGTCTGTATGACCAATCTTTGGATAAAACCTTGAATACCACCTTAGTCATCATATAAACTCCTTGAAACCAACATATGGACTTCAATAAGTGCCTATGGAAAAATCCTTCGAATATAACTCAAGGCAACCTTTAGTCCATAGGGATTGTCATCAACTACCAAAACCACATATGGAGAAATATGCTCTAATAGCAGTGTAGTATCGAAAGTATGTCTAGAGGGAGGGGGTGAATAGACTACTAGACAATTTTTTTTGCCTTTTCCCAATTTTACTTGAGAGGCAGCTACAACAATTATAACAACTCAAGTACACCCTACACATGCAATTCTAATAGTATACCAGCGGAAAGTAAAACATGCAAGTGTAAAGTGGAGGAGTAAGGTACGGAGATCAAACACATGAGGTTGACACGGCAATTTTTGGCGTTGTTCCAATAAGTGGCGCTACCGTACGTCCATGTTAGTGGAGACTTCAACCCACGGTGGGTAACGACTACGAAAGTCCATGGAGGGCTCCACCCACGAAGGGTCCACAAAGAAGCGGCCTTGTCTATTCCACCACGGCTTCCGTCCACGGAGGACTAGCCTTACTCACGATAGATCTTCACGAAGTAGGCGATCTCCTTGCCCTTACAAACATCTTGGTTCAACTCCACAACACGAAGTAGGAGGCTCCCATGCGACACCTACCCAATCTAGGAGGCACCACCCTCCAAAAGTTAGTAGATGTGGTAGATCAATGAACACCTTGCTCTAGTGCTTCTAAAGATAATATCCTTAACACAAATCTCTGTCTCACAGAATATGCATGGGTATGAGAGGTTGATTTGGTGGAAAGCAGTTTGGGGAGGATAGAGATCAAGTTTCAAATGATAGGATTGGAATATCTTGGTCCCAACACATGAGTAGGTGATTCTCTCTTAGAAAATGGATCTCTCAATGAAGTGTGTGTTCTGAGTGCTTCTCCCACGAATGAGAGGTGGATGAAGGGGTATATATAGGCAGCAGCCAAAATCCAACTGTTACACACAAAAGGGCAAACTCGGTGACACCAAAGTTCAAAACACGGTGGTATAGATTAGCACAAAGGTGTGAACTTTTGAATCTCGATGAGACCGATATATGAAACTCGGTGACACCGAAAATGTGACTAACGGTCAGATGGCCAAACTCGGTGGCACCAATACTCAAACTCGAAAATTCTGATTTTGTGTATCTTGGCAACAGAATGTTGGTCACACTAAACTCGGTAGCACCGGCTTGGTTTCGGTTGTACCGATTTGGTGGGAATGGCTAGGGTTTCTGTGTGAGGTCAAACTCAACGGGTCCGATATGGAAATGTTGGTGATACCGAATTTGTGTATGTGGATCTTGACAAAGTGGATATGTGGGAAGAATGACTAAGTGTTTTGGTGGCTAACTTTGAGCATTTGAGCAATCAGTTCATTTTACTACCTCATCCCCTTTTAATAGTATTGGCTTTCCTATGGACTTAAAAAGTGATTTCTCACAAGTATGAAATGAAGAGTCTTCTAGCTTGAAGCTTGAGACAATATTATTCCTTTCTTGCATCCATGGGCATCTCCACATAAACCTTAAGCCATAGCATATTTTGAACTTTTTTTGAAATATACTTGGAAAACATATTAGTCCAATGATGCATATCTTGTGATCAATTATCAAAACCACCCTAGGGAGCAAATATGCTTTCAAGTAGTCTCGTCATATTGCTTTATATTGAAGGGTTTAAATCCTTCATGAAACTGGTGCTGCATCACCTCATCTGTGAAACACATTCAGTGAGTGTTGCCTCTGTCCCGAGCCACATCATATTAGAGGTTAGATGAAGCCCTATTTCGAGGTGTCTCTTGAACTCTATCATTATGATCAAATCGATCTTGGTACCCGCCCATATAGCAGGAGTGCATCCTCTGGACCCATAGATGGCTCTTGTCTATCCTCCTTTAGCGTTCAAGTTATGTGATACGTCTCCAATATATCTATAATTTATGAAGTATTCATGCCATGTTTACAATAATTCTATATGACTTTGGTATGATTTTATTTGAACTAACTCCGACTGGCGTTATTTTCAACAGAACTACCATGGTGTCATTTTTTGTGAAGAAATAAAAATTCTCGGAATGGGCTGAAAATTTACAGTGATTGTTTATGGACCAAAAGAAACCCCCAAAGCACCGGAGCTGGGCCAGGAAGGGGATGAGGAAGCCACAAGCCTGCTAGGCGCGACCACCCCCTAGGTCGTGCCCCCTCGCTTGTGACTTCCTCAGGAACCTTCCGGACGTGAGACCGGCGCCAAAAATTCCAATAAATACCAAAACCCCCAGAAACAAGCCTAGATCAGGAGTTCTGCCTCCGCAAGCCTCCAGAGCCATGAAAAACCAACCTTGGCCCTCTCCAGCACACTGCCGGAGGGGGTCATCTTCACCAGAGGCCATCTTCATCATCGAGGCGGTCTCCATAATCGCCATGGAGGCCAAGGACCAGAGGGAGAACCTCTCCCCACTCAGGGCAGAGACCATGGAGGAGGAAGCAAAAGGGGGATAACCTCTACCTCTCTCTCGGTGGCGCCGGAGTGCCATCGGGGGAACCATCGCCCTGGTCATCGTTTTCATCAACATCACCTTTTTCATCACCGTCATCATGTCCTTTTAGCAGTCCACTATCCCGCACCTCGCTGTAATCTCCTACTTGAACATGGTGCTTTATGCCGCATATTATGATTCAATGATGTGATGCCATCCTATGATATTTTGAGTAGATTTCTTTTGTCCTTTGGGTTGATTGATGATCTACATTGGTGTGAATTGTATATTTATTTTGGTGCTGTCCTATGGTGCCTTCCGTGCCACGCACACGTGAAGGATTCCCGCTGTAGGGTGTTGCATTGCGTTCATGATTCGGTTATAGTGGGTTGCTTGAGTGACAGCAGCATAAACCCGAGTAAGGGGGTTGTTGCGTATGGGATAAAGGGGACTTGATACTTTAATGCTATGGTTGGGTTTTACCTTAATG
Organism: Hordeum vulgare subsp. vulgare; assembly: GCF_904849725.1. Classification (NCBI taxonomy): domain Eukaryota; kingdom Viridiplantae; phylum Streptophyta; class Magnoliopsida; order Poales; family Poaceae; genus Hordeum; species Hordeum vulgare. Next base: position 382,091,716 of record NC_058520.1, on the reverse strand, counting down.
ATCTTTAGTAGTTGTGGATTCTTGCTAGAGTTCTATTCATAAGTGCATATGATCCAAGTAGAAAAATTATGTTATCTTATGCCTCTCCCTCTTATAAAATTGCAATAATGATTACCAATCTTGTTAGCAATTGCCTAGGACAATTTCGCACACCGACCCATTATTCTCCCATACGCGCAGTTTGTAATATATTAAAATATATTCTAACTTCATAATAACATCACCTATTTTTATATTTTAGTTCTCTCTTGTCATGCAAAGCTATCCTCTTCATACCCACAACGTAGTTTTATTTCTTGTTCCTTGTTGGAGGCAAACATTTGGCGTACGTAGAGTTCTATCTGTTGGGGAACGTCGCATGGGAAACAAAAAATTTCCTACGCGCACGAAGACCTATCATGGTGATGTCCATCTACGAGAGGGGATGAGTGATCTACGTACCCTTGTAGACCGTACAGCAGAAGCGTTAGAGAACGCGGTTGATGTAGTGGAACGTCCTCACGTCCCTCGATCCGCCCCGCGAACAATCCCCGATCAGTCCCACGATCTAGTACCGAACGGACGGCACCTCCGCGTTCAGCACACGTACAACTCGACGATGATCTCGGCCTTCTTGATCCAGCAAGAGAGACGGAGAGGTAGAAGAGTTCTCCGGCAGCGTGACGGCGCTCCGGAGGTTGGTGATGATCTCGTCTCAGCAGGGCTCCGCCCGAGCTCCGCAGAAACGCGATCTAGAGGGAAAACTATGGAGGTATGTGGTCGGGCAGCCGTGAGAAAGTCGTCTCAAATCAGCCCTAAAACCTCCGTATATATAGGTGGGAGGGAGGGGAGGAGGCAGCCTCAAAACCTAAAGGTTTGGCCGAAATTGGAGGTGGAGGAGTCCTACTCCAATCCTACTTGGAGTAGGATTCCACCTTCCCACTTGGAAACTCTTTCCACCTTGTGTTTTTTTCCTTCTCAAACCTTATGGGCCTTAGTGGGAACTTATTCCAGCCCACTAGGGGCTGGTTTATCTCTTCCCATAGCCCATGAGACCCCTTGGGGCGTGATACCCCTCCCGATGGTCCCCGGCACCCCTCCCGGCACTCCCGGTACACTACCGATGAGCCCGAAACTTTTCCGGTAATGCACGAAAACCTTCCGGTAACCAAATGAGGTCATCCTATATATCAATCTTCGTTTCCGGACCATTCCGGAAACCCTCGTGACCTCCGTGATCTCATCCGGGACTCCGAACAACATTCGGTAACCAACCATATAACTCAAATACGCATAAAACAACGTCGAACCTTAAGTGTGCAGACCCTGCGGGTTCGAGAACTATGTAGACATGACCCGAGAGACTCCTCGGTCAATATCCAACAGCGGGACCTGGATGCCCATATTGGATCCTACATATTCTACGAAGATCTTATCGTTTGAACCTCAGTGCCAAGGATTCATATAATCCCGTATGTCATTCCCTTTGTCCTTCGGTATGTTACTTGCCCGAGATTCGATCGTCAGTATCCGCATACCTATTTCAATCTCGTTTACCGGCAAGTCTCTTTACTCGTTCCGTAATACAAGATCCCGCAACTTACACTAAGTTACATTGCTTGCAAGGCTTGTGTGTGATGTTGTATTACCGAGTGGGCCCCGAGATACCTCTCCGTCATACGGAGTGACAAATCCCAGTCTTGATCCATACTAACACAACTAACACCTTCGGAGATACCTGTAGAGCATCTTTATAGTCACCCAGTTACGTTGCGACGTTTGATACACACAAAGCATTCCTCCGGTGTCAGTGAGTTATATGATCTCATGGTCATAGGAATAAATACTTGACACGCAGAAAACAGTAGCAACAAAATGACACGATCAACATGCTACGTCTATTAGTTTGGGTCTAGTCCATCACATGATTCTCCTAATGATGTGATCCTGTTATCAAGTGACAACACTTGCCTATGGCCAGGAAACCTTGACCATCTTTGAACAACGAGCTAGTCAACTAGAGGCTTACTAGGGACAGTGTTTTGTCTATGTATCCACACAAGTATTGTGTTTCCAATCAATACAATTATAGCATGGATAATAAACGATTATCATGAACTAAGAAATATAATAATAACTAATTTATTATTGCCTCTAGGGCATATTTCCAACAGTCTCCCACTTGCACTAGAGTCAATAATCTAGTTCACATCGCCATGTGATTCCAACGAATCCAACACCCATATAGTTATGGGGTCTGATCACGTCTTGCTCGTGAGAGAGGTTTTAGTCAACGGTTCTGAAACTTTCAGATCCGTGCGTTCTTTACAAATCTTTATGTCATCTTATAGATGCTGCTACTACATGCTATTCGGAAATGCTCCAAATATCTACTCTACTATATGAATCCGTTTCACTACTCATAGTTATTCGGATTAGTGTCAAAGCTTACATCGACGTAACCCTTTACGACGAACTCTTCAACCACCTCCATAATCAAGAAAAATTCCTTAGTCCATTAGTTACTAAGGATAAATTTTGACCGCTGCTAGTGATTCAATCATGGATCACTCTCTGTACCCTCAACAGACTTTGAGTCAAGGCACACATTAGGTGCGGTACACAGCATGGCATACTTTAGATTCTACGGCTAAGGCATAGAAGACGACCTTCGTCTATTCTCTTTATTCTGCCGTGGTCAGGTTTTGAGTCTTACTCAAATTCACACCTCACAACGCAACCAAGAACTCCTTCTTTGTTGATATATTTTGAACTCTTTCAAAAACTTGTCAAGGCATGCATCTTGTTGAAACTTCTATTAAGCGTTTTCGATCTATCTCCATAGATCTTTGATGCTCAATGTTCAAGTAGCGTAATCCAGGTACTCCTTTGAAAACTTCTTTCAAACAATCTTGTATGCTTTACAGAAATTCTACGTTACTTCTGATCCACAATATGTCAACCACATATACCTATCAGAAATTCTATAGTGCTCCTACTCACTTCTTTGGAAATACAAGTTTCTCATAAACCTTGTACACACCCAAAATCTTTGATCATCTCATCAAAGTGTATATTCCAACTCCGAGATGCTTGCACCAGTCCATTGAAGGATCACTGCAGCTTGCATACTTGCTAGTATCTTTAGGATCGACAAAACCTTCTCGTTGTATCACATACAATGTTTGCTCAAGGAAACCGTCGAGAAAACAATGTTTTGACATCCTACGTGCAATATTTCATAAATAATGCATCAACAACTAACATAATTCTAACAGACCTTTAGCATCGCTACGAGTGAGAAAGTCTCATCATAGTCAACTGTTTGATCTTGTCGAAAACATCTTTGTGACAAGTCGAGCTTTTCTTAATAGTGACTTATCACCATCATCGTCTGTCTTCTTTTAAAGATCCATTTTACCCAATAGTCCCATGACCATCAAGTAGTTCTACCAAAGTCTACACTTTGGTTTCACACATGGATCCTCTCTCGGATTTCATGGCTTCCAGCCATTTGTCGGAATCTGGGCCCACCATCGCTTTCTCCATAACTCGTAGGTTCACTGTTGCTCAACAACATGACCTCCAAGACAGGGTTACCGTACTACTCTGCAGCAGTACGCGACCTTGTCGACCTACGAGGTTTGTAGTAACTTGATTCGAAGCTCAATGATCACCATCATCAGCTTCCACTTCAATTGGTGTAGGCGCCACAGGAACAACTTCCTACGCCCTGCTACACACTGGTTGAAGTGATGGTTCCATAACCTCATCAAGTTCTACTACCCTCCCACTCAATTCTTTCGAGAGAAAACTTTTCTCGAGAAAGGATCCGTTTCTAGAAACAAACACTTTGCTTTCGGATCTGAGATAGGAGATGTACCCAACTGTTTTGGATATCCTATGAAGATGCATTTATCCGCTTTGGGTTCGAGCTTATCAGACTGAAGATTTTTCACATAAGTGTCGAAGCCCCAAACTTTCAAGAAACGACAGTTTAGATTTCTCTAAACCTCAGTCTATACTGTGTCATCTCAACGGAAATACGCGGTGCCCTATTTAAAGTGAATGCGGTTGTCTCTAATGCATAACCCATAAACGATAGTGGTAATTCGATAAGAGACATCACAGCATGCACCATACTAAATAGTGCGTGGCCATGACGTTCAGACACATCATCACACTATGATGTTCCAGGTGGCATGAACTGTGAAACAATTTCCACATTGTCTTAACTGTGTACCAAAAACTCGTAACTCAGATATTCATTTCTATGATCATATCGTAGATAGTTCATCCTCTTGTTACGACGAACTTCACTCTGAAACGGAATTGAACTTTTCAATATTTCAGACTTGTGATTCATTAAGTAAATACTCCTGTATCTACTCAAGTCGTCAGTGAAGTAAGAACATAATGATATCCACTGCGTGCCTCAGCACTCATTGGACTGCATACATCAAAATGTATTACTTCCAACAAGTTACTATCTTGTTTCATCTCAATGAAAACAAGGCCTTGCTCATGTGGTATGATTTGCATGTCACTAGTGATTCGAAATCAGGTGAGTAAAGATCCATCAGCATGGAGCCTCTTCATGCAATTTATACTAACATGACTCAAGCGGCAGTGCCACAAGTAAGTGGTACTATCATCATTAACTCGTATCTTTTGGCACCAATGTGTAACACTACAATCGAGATTCAATAAACCATTGAAGGTGATTATTCAAGCAAATAGAGTAACCATTATTCTCTTTGAATGAATAATCGTATTGCAATAAACACGTTCCAATCATGTTCATGCTTAACGCAAGCACCAAATAACAATTTATTTAGGTTCAACACCAATCCCGATGGTAGAGGGAGCGTGCGACGTTTGATCATATCAACCTTGGAAACACTTCCAACACGTATCGTCACCTTGACTTTAGCTAGTCTCCGTTTATACCGTAGCTTTCATTTCGCGTTACTAATCACTTAGCAACCGAACCGGTATCCAATACCCTCGTGCTACTAGGAGTACTAGTAAAGTACACATCAACATTATGTATATCAAATATACTTCTTTCGACTTTTGCCAGCCTTCTTATCTACCAAGTATCTAGAGTTGCTCCGCCTCAGTGACTGTTCCCCTTATTACAGAAGCACTTAGTCTCGGGTTTGGGTTTAATCTTGGGTCTCTTCATTAGCGCAGCAACTGTTTTGCCGTTTCACGAAGTATCCCTTCTAGCCCTCGCCTTTCTTGAAACTTAGTGGTTTTCCAAACCATCAACTATTGATGCTCCTTCTTGATTTCTACTTTCGCGGTGTCAAACGTCGCGAATCACTCAAGGATCATTGTATCTATCCTTGATATGTCATAGTTCATCACGAAGCTCTCAAATCTTGGTGGCAGTGACTTTTGGAGAACCATCACTATCTCATCTGGAAGATTAGCTCCCACTTGATTCAAGTGATTGTCGTACTCAGACAATCTGAGCACATGCTCAACGATTGAGCTTTTCTCCTTTACTTTGTGGTCAAAGAATCTTGTTGGAGGTCTAGTACCTCTTAACAAGGGCACAAGCATGAAATCACAATTGCATCTCTTCGAAACATCACTTATGTTCCGTGACGTTTTACAACGTTTTCGGCGCCTTGCTTCTAAGCCATCAAGTATCTTGCACTGAACTATCGTGTAGTCATCAGTAATGTGTATGTCGGATGTTCATAGCATCCACAGACGACGCTCGAGGTGCAGCACACCGAGTGGTGCATTAAGGACATAAGCCTTCTGCGTAGCAACGAGGACAATCCTCGGTTTTACAGACTCAGTCTGCAAAGGTTGCTACTATCAATTTTCAACTAAATTTTCTCAAGGAACATATAAAAACAGTAGAGCTATAGCGCAAGTTACATCATAATTCGCAAAGACCATTAGACTATGTTCATGACAATTAGTTCAATTAATCATATTACTTAAGAACTCCCACTCAAAAAGTACATCTCTCTAGTCATTTGAGTGGTACATGATCCAAATCCGCTATCTCAAGTCCGATCATCACGTGAGTCGAGAATAGTTTCAGTGGTAAGCATCCCTATGCTAATCATATCAACTATACGATTCATGCTCGACCTTTCGGTCTCATGTGTTCCGAGGCCATGTCTGCACATGCTAGGCTCGTCAAGCTTAACCCGAGTGTTCCGCGTGTGCAACTGTTTTGCACCCGTTGTATGTGAACGTTGAGTCTATCACACCCGATCATCACGTGGTGTCTCGAAACGAAGAACTGTCGCAACGGTGCACAGTCGGGGAGAACACAATTTCGTCTTGAAATTTTAGTGAGAGATCACCTGATAATGCTACCGTCGTTCTAAGCAAAATAAGGTGCATAAAAGGATTAACATCACATGCAATTCATAAGTGACATGATATGGCCATCATCACGTGCTTCTTGATCTCCATCACCAAAGCACCGGCACGATCTTCTTGTCACCGGCGCCACACCATGATCATCCATCAACGTGTTGCCATCGTGGTTGTCGTGCTACTTATGCTATCACTACTAAAGCTACAGCCTAGCAAAATAGTAAACGCATCTGCAAGCACATATGTTAGTATAAAGACAACCCTATGGCTCCTGCCGGTTGCCGTACCATCGACGTGCAAGTCGATATTTCTATTACAACATGATCATCTCATACATCCAATATATCACATCACATCGTTGGCCACATCATATCACAATCATACCCTGCAAAAACAAGTTAGACGTCCTCTAATTTTGTTGTTGCATGTTTTACGTGGTGACCAAGGGTATCTAGTAGGATCGCATCTTACTTACGCAAACACCACAACGGAGATATATGAGTTTCTATTTAACCTCATCCAAGGACCTCCTCGGTCAAATCCGATTCAACTAAAGTTGGAGAAACAGTCACTTGCCAGTCATCTTTGAGCAAAGGGGGTTACTCGTAACGATGAAACCAGTCTCTCGTAAGCGTACAAGTAATGTCGGTCCAAGCCGCTTCAATCCAACAATACCGCGGAATCAAGAAAAGACTAAGGAGGGCAGCAAAACGCACATCACCGCCCACAAAAACTTTTGTGTTCTACTCGAGAAGACATCTACGCATGAACCTAGCTCATGATGCCACTGTTGGGGAACGTCGCATGGGAAACAAAAATTTTCCTACGCGCACGAAGACCTATCATGGTGATGTCCATCTACGAGAGGGGATGAGTGATCTACGTACCCTTGTAGACCGTACAGCAGAAGCGTTAGAGAACGCGGTTGATGTAGTGGAACGTCCTCACGTCCCTCGATCCGCCCCGCGAACAATCCCGCGATCAGTCCCACGATCTAGTACCGAACGGACGACACCTCCGCGTTCAGCACACGTACAGCTCGACGATGATCTCGGCCTTCTTGATCCAGCAAGAGAGACGGAGAGGTAGAAGAGTTCTCCGGCAGCGTGACGGCGCTCCGGAGGTTGGTGATGATCTCGTCTCAGCAGGGCTCCGCCCGAGCTCCGCAGAAACGCGATCTAGAGGGAAAACTATGGAGGTATGTGGTCGGGCAGCCGTGAGAAAGTCGTCTCAAATCAGCCCTAAAACCTCCGTATATATAGGTGGGAGGGAGGAGAGGAGGCAGCCTCAAAACCTAAAGGTTTGGCCGAAATTGGAGGTGGAGGAGTCCTACTCCAATCCTACTTGGAGTAGGATTCCACCTTGCCACTTGGAAACTCTTTCCACCTTGTGTTTTTTTCCTTCTCAAACCTTATGGGCCTTAGTGGGAACTTATTCCAGCCCACTAGGGGCTGGTTTATCTCTTCCCATAGCCCATGAGACCCCTTGGGGCGTGATACCCCTCCCGATGGTCCCCGGCACCCCTCCCGGCACTCCCGGTACACTACCGATGAGCCCGAAACTTTTCCGGTAATGCACGAAAACCTTCCGGTAACCAAATGAGGTCATCCTATATATCAATCTTCGTTTCCGGACCATTCCGGAAACCCTCGTGACGTCCGTGATCTCATCCGGGACTCCGAACAACATTCGGTAACCAACCATATAACTCAAATACGCATAAAACAACGTCGAACCTTAAGTGTGCAGACCCTGCGGGTTCGAGAACTATGTAGACATGACCCGAGAGACTCCTCGGTCAATATCCAACAGCGGGACCTGGATGCCCATATTGGATCCTACATATTTTACGAAGATCTTATCGTTTGAACCTCAGTGCCAAGGATTCATATAATCCCGTATGTCATTCCCTTTGTCCTTCGGTATGTTACTTGCCCGAGATTCGATCGTCAGTATCCGCATACCTATTTCAATCTCGTTTACCGGCAAGTCTCTTTACTCGTTCCGTAATACAAGATCCCGCAACTTACACTAAGTTACATTGCTTGCAAGGCTTGTGTGTGATGTTGTATTACCGAGTGGGCCCCGAGATACCTCTCCGTCATACGGAGTGACAAATCCCAGTCTTGATCCATACTAACCCAACTAACACCTTCGGAGATACCTGTAGAGCATCTTTATAGTCACCCAGCTACGTTGCGACGTTTGATACACACAAAGCATTCCTCCGGTGTCAGTGAGTTATATGATCTCATGGTCATAGGAATAAATACTTGACACGCAGAAAACAGTAGCAACAAGATGACACGATCAACATGCTACGTCTATTAGTTTGGGTCTAGTCCATCACATGATTCTCCTAATGATGTGATCCTGTTATCAAGTGACAACACTTGCCTATGGCCAGGAAACCTTGACCATCTTTGAACAACGAGCTAGTCAACTAGAGGCTTACTAGGGACAGTGTTTTGTCTATGTATCCACACAAGTATTGTGTTTCCAATCAATACAATTATAGCATGGATAATAAACGATTATCATGAACTAAGAAATATAATAATAACTAATTTATTATTGCCTCTAGGGCATATTTCCAACACTATCAATGGCAGATAGGACTTGAGAGAATATTGATCTTACCTTTAGATCCTTGTGAGTTCGACACTCCACACTCATAACTTCCACCTTTGGAAATTGCTAAGATGATTCCTTGCACTTGGGGATTATCAAGCTCTTGTCTGGCGCAGTTGCCGGGGAGCAATAACGTGGGGTTGGTATTCTCGTGTGTGCTTGTTTTCTTTCTTCACTAAGTAGATTTTGTTTTCCCTTTTTGATTCCTTTATTTTGTGATGAAACAAACAAAAAAAATTAAACAATGAAAAATGCAAAAAGAATTACTTGCCCCTTATGGCTAAGAAGTTTTTCAAAAAGGGAAGTGATTGGAAAGTTGTGCATTGGAGAAGTGAGGGTCGACCTTGAACACTTGTGTTAGTGCTCATGGAAATAATGTAGAAATTTTCATGAAAGTTTCACAAAAACAATTATCCCCTTGTATATATCAATTGTCTTATAAAAATAATGTACCAAGATTTGGTTTTAGGACGATTAGATAGCTTGTTTGCTCTTTGTGGTGCAAAAACAGAAACTTTGAGTGTAGTGCATGAATTTTCATTTTTTACTGGAAAGTCAAAAGTTTGTGAAATTTTTACACAGTACTGCTATACATTTTCTTAATTTTTAGTAAGTTTTCAGAAATTTTTGAGTTACATAAGTATGCGAACTTTCCAGAATTCTATAGACTGTCCTGTTTTTGACAGATTCTGTTTTCTATGCATTCTTCTTTTATTTTGATGAATCTATGGGTAGTACTGGGGGTATGAACCATGGTTAAGTTGGACTACAGTAGATATAATGCTAATATGAATTTGGAAGGAGTTCACAACAGTACTTAAAGTAGTATTTTGCTTTATTGTACTAACGAACCTCACGAGGGTTTGGTTAAGTTTTGTGTGAATGAAGTGTTCAAAGATCGATGAGGTACTGATAAAAGATGAAAACAGAGAGACGAGAGTTCAAGATTGGGGATGCCCAAGGCACCCCAAGTAAATATATCAAGGAGGCTCAAGCATCTAAGCGTGGGGATGCCTCGGAAGGAATCCCATCTTTATTCTTCAACAATTATCGGTATACCTTGGTTTTTGTTTTGTTCACATGATATACGTCTTTAGTGTTTTTCTTCTCCTTTTATGCACCCTTCTAGTATGAGGTAGTCCTTCATTTATTTATAGAATGCTTCATGCGCTTCACTTAAATCTTTTCAGTATGGCTTTGTAGAATGCTCATTGTGCTTCACTTAAATCTTTTGAGTATGGCTTTGTAGAATGCGTTTTGTGCTTCACTTAATGTGACGCCCCGGAAAATTAAGCTACAATAATCACACACTAATTCTCCCACGTCATCAAGTTTATCTAAAATAAGTTGTCACTTAAATAAAAGCAAAGCAATTATCATATTTAATTTAAAGTCAAACGAGGAAAGTTTCGAATGCAAAAATAAAAATGTCAGATGAGTTACAAATATTCCCAAATGATTTGTGAAATTGAATGAGGCATTTTTAGAAATGATTTAGAGCCTCTAAATGAATAAAACATAAACTATAAAAAATTAACTAATGAAAAAAAGAGAAAACAAAACAAAACAACAAAAAAGAAGAAGAAGAAACCCCCCCACCCCCCTGGCCTGGCTGGGCCAAGAGGCCCAACCGGCCAAAACCCTAGAGCCCCCCCCCTAGCGAGGGAGCCTCTCCTCGCTACTCCCTCCCCTCCTGGGCGCCGCCAGCCTCCCCCTCGTGGGGGGCCCCACCCTCCCACCGACAGACCGAGCCCCTCCCACCTAGCGGTCTCCTCCCGTCCCCCTTCTGTCGTCCTCCCACCCCAACCGAGGACCCCTCCTCTCCTCCCGTCGCCCCCCTCAGATCCGCCCCCTCCCTCGCCGCGAGCCCTCCCACCAGCGAGCCACCCCGAGGCCCCTCCCTCCATCCTCTCCATCGGCCACCACCCCTCGCTGGCCCCTCCATCCATCCTCACGGCCACCACCGTCGGCCTCCCTCTCCTCTCCCCACTCGGCCCCCCACCAGATCTGGACGGACCGCCTCGCCGGCCTACACCCCCATCCCGGCGACCACCACCCCTCCGGTCGCCCCCAAGCACCTCGGCCGGCCATCCCTCGGACCACCGTCGGCCGGCCCCCTTCACCAACTCCGGCGACCACCACCACCACGGCTCCGGGAGGCCCTCGCCGGCGCGTCACCACCATCACCACCGTCCTTCCCGGAACCGCGCCGTCACCGTCACCGCCTCGGCCTCCTCCTCACCGTCACCTACGCTTCCCGCGAACTCCGGCTTCACCGGCCCCTCCCGTCAACGTCGGTGAGCCCCTCCTCGGGCTCCACCCACCATGTCGTTCTCCTCGCCACCCCGGTTCCGTTTCGGAAAACGGGACCCCGATCCGTCGATGGTAGACTCCGGTAGGAAGGTTTGAACATTTGGTTCTTCTATGTTGAGTTAGCAGAGAGAGAGTTCTCTATCTGTGTGTTAACACACACGGAGATGAGAGTTTTGAGAGAAAAAATAAATAAATGATCTATTAGATGCGTATGTATGTATGTATGTATGAGATGCGATGTATGTATTTGCGTATATGGATATTTAGAGGAATACGACATTTGTATGGTTATGTATTTGTGATTAATAAAATGAGTAAATGGCCTTAGGCCACTTACCGGTGGGGCCAATGCAACCGCTGTCTATGACAGGGAGGCCCCACGCGATAGTTAATATAAATCATAAAAATATATGTTTTTATTAAATAAATAAATAAATAGATATAATAATTAATTAACCTAATGAGAGTATGACACGTGGGTCCCCCACTAAATTAATCTGATTAATTAATAATTAATCTGAATAAAAACTTGTGCCTATGACGTTCGGGACCCGCTGGTCAGTTGACTAGTCAACTGCTGATGTCAGCATGACATCGCGATGATGTCATAATAGGATTTTATTAAATCATTTAAATCTGTTTTTAATTCCTAAATAATTAATAAAACTTTGAAAATTAATATTAAATAATCCGTAAGTCAGACCAAAATATTTTCAACATGAAAGTTGATCGGCAAAACGAGACGAACCCGGATACACGATCCATTCGTCTGTCACGCGTCCCTAACATAGCAAACATGGAACTTTTCCATCATTTCCAGTATAACCGATAGTAGCCCGAGACCCGGAAAATATCGTCAGATATTCTTCCGACCCGTCTATGACGGATGTTGCTGCGTTAGCTCATGTCTAGCCTGCATCCTTCCATGTCATGCTTTGTGTTGCATCGGTGCTATTATTTATTGTTTCTTCCCCCTGTTCTTACCGGTAGACCCCGAGACTGACGCTGCTGCCGGGTACATCTATGACCGTGCCAATCAGTCCTTTGCCGCAGAGCAGCAAGGCAAGCAAACCCCCCTTGATCATTCCTATATCGCCTATGTCTTTCTTCCTACTGCTTGCATTATTATTTTGCTACTGTTGTAGTTAGCTCCTATATCTGATGCATAGCCTGTTTTTGATGAACTGCTACTTTCAGTCAGGTACTTTAAATATGCTTAGTATAGGTGGAGCAGTCATCCCCCCTGACCCCGTAGTTCGGTTGCCCCGCTTGTTTTCAAATCTCGATCTCTGATCGACGAGCCAGACCCGACACAGCACATTCACCCCCCTTCGTTGTACGACGCTATAGGGATACTATCGGGTACCGAGGGTGACACCTCGCTAAGTACTCCTGATGATATCTCTGTAGTATAGCTAGTCGGTCGTGGTTATCGAGGGTGATTCCTCTTTCACCATTCCCGATGACGCCTTTGTCATGCAACCCCGCGAGTGTGGGACCCCCGAGGGTGATTCCTCTAAGCCCACCTTGACGGGTACATCGTTCGGAATCCAACGAGGGTGATACCTCGGATTCCCCCGATGTTACAACCACACAGTTACTCGACCATGTTACTGGGATCATTGTTGATTAGTTGTAAGACGGGTGGATTCCTGTGAGACTGTATTGTTGGCCTAATTAAAATGCTAATGGATTTGGGTATTTGATCTGGGTTGGTCGGAGACCTTTTCGCACTAACCGGCTACGCGGGAAGAATTATGGGTACTCGGCGTCGCGGTATCAGCCGAAGCTTTTCAGATGCCAGCAATGTAGCGGCGCGCGCCCGAGTGGTCCCGAGATGCATCGCGCTTGTGATTAAGGGATGCTAGGACTGACGTCGGCCGCCCACGCCACGTGCAGGAGCGTGAAGGGGAACTGGGCCCATGAACCCTTTGTGCTTAGGATTTAGACCGGCGGGCTGGCCTCTCTGATTAGTCTTAGGTCGGGCTGCGACGTGTCGATATTCCGAGGCCGGGCAGGACCGAGAAAAGTATGTCCGGCCAGAGTGTTATCGAGCGTGACGGGACATGTGGTGCACCCCTGCAGGGATGAAAATTAACTATTCGGATAGCCGTGTCCACGGTTACAGCACGACTTGGAGTTGTGCCCCGATCTTTTACAACTACAATTGTTACTTAACTGGAATTAGTTTTCCTCGGGATTGCTTCCTCGCAGGGAGTCGAGGGAGGATCTTAGGCGTGACCTCACTTTAATATTGCTGCAACAATATGACTATTAATGTGTTACCCCCTGTTCTACTCTCGTCTATTGCTGCAAGACCCTGAAGATGCTAGTCTTCGATAGGACTAGGCCTTCTCTCCCTATTCTCGCATTGCTGCAGTCAGTCCACATATACACCCCCCCTTCTTTGATACTGATGCATAATTAGAATAGTTCTGATGTAAGACTTGCGAGTACTTTGGATGAGTACTCACCGCTGCTTTGCTCCCCCCTTGTTCCCTCGATCCGTTGCTGTGACCAGATGATGGAACCCAGGAGATGGAGATCCCCGCCGCCGACGACTGCTACCCCGACGGTGCCTACTACTACTCAGAGGCCGCTGATGATCAGGAGTAGTTAGGAGGTTCCCAAGCAGGAGGCCTCGCCTCGTTCGATCGTTGTATCTTTTGTGCTAGCCTTCTCTAAGGCACCCCATGTTATTTTATGTCTGTACTCAGATATTTGTTGCTTCCGCTGACTCGTGTGTTTATCGAGCTTTCGTATTCTAGCCCTCGAGGCCCCTGGCTTGTAATATGAAGCTGATGTTATTTTATTTGTGTCTAGAGTTGTGTTGTGAGATCTTCCCGTGAGTCCTTGGTTTTGATCGTACGCATTTGCGTGTATGATTAGCGTATGATTAAATCGAGGGCGTCACAAGTTGGTATCAGAGCCGACTGCCTGTAGGTAGCCCCCCTTCCAACTCCTTGGCCGAAGTTGAGTCTAGTGTTTGAAAAACTTTACTAACACTGATGTTGTGGCTTACGGGCCCACATCTCAATTGGGTGGTATTAGTATCTTTTACTCCTTTCCTGTACTCTGGGCTCTACTTTCTCTTCTCTTTCGGGTCAAAGATTTTACTAACTCTAACATTAGGTTCGCGTAAATTTTTCCTCCCAGGGAGTCTCGTATTTCAGACGATGGCTTGATCTATCAGAAGACTCCGAAGTTGCTCTCTGATGTTATCTCGAGAACTAGTGCCTATCGCTCTTGCGATTTCCTTTCCTCCGACTACCACTATGGATGACTACATACATATGTCGTTCATACTTTCTTCTCCAATTGTTCTTGTTATTACGAGATGCAACGAATTACCTTATCGGGGATTTGTCCGTCATCAGTTGTCATGGGTTCCGATAGCTCTCTGAATTACTATTCGGTCTTCCGAAATCCTCCGTAGCCACATGTTCATGACCTTTCTCACCTGCTTGCGTTATGGTTAAATCCATATGTCTAGCAGCATTCATTAAAATCCTTTGTGATTTTCCTGTGATTTTATTGATTCTACCTTGTTGTGAATGCACACGATCATCTGTTGTGACTCATAAATTATCTACCGGCTCAGACGTCCTTCCAGACCGAGTTGGTTCTCGACAAATCAAATTTTGGTGGGTCGTCCATCTAAGTCCATTCAACCTACTTGTATTTGATTGGAGCATCTGATTATGATACGCCAACCTGGAAATCATAATTCCTTTGGTAATTAAGTATCGATATTTTTCAGATGTTCTATTAACACGATGCATTGCATCCTATATCCCTCTGATTGAGTACCGTTACTCACATGAGATCATTTGGGGATTGTCAGACTCATTCCGAGTTATTATCCGACGGCATCCTTTGCTTTCGAAAATTCTTGTGATTGCTTCCCCTGACACATGATGCCATTGGTAAATTGTGTCTTCTCCCTTTGATAAGTTGTACCATACGATTTGTCAGCCATGCCCTTCAAGCATGTGTTAATTACTCTTGAAGTTTGTGGTATATGTTCCTAAGATGCCCCGATGGGTTGGACATGTGCCTTTTTCCTTAATCAATATGACCTGAAGAGTTTTCACAAGTCTTGCTCTTCTGGTGCTTTGCCAAATGTTCTTTCAAAGCTACAACCTGATCAAAGGCGAGGAATAAATGGCAGGTGATGCATTGATGAAGTGGGAGTCGACCTTGAACTCTGTGTTCATGCCCATGGAAACAACGTTGATCCTATCGTAGAAACTTCTCGTATCAATAATCATTCATTATATAATTTAATCTGGTATATGTGACCTTGTCCTTTACAATCATGGTTCCGACCATGTTTTCCTACCTTGACTTCATTCTCAGACGTATTAGAGTACTTATCTTCTTCAGATCAACACGCCGGTCCAAACCTTAAAGTTGATCTACCTCCAAGTATTATTCCTTGTAGCTCGAGGATATCGCGGAGCTATGGAACTTCTTGTGAGCTCCTCATCAACTATGATATCTTTCTTAATTCCAGTTGCCTCGTGTTTGAGTTGTTGGACACGTGAGTACATCGATAACTGAATCGAGCACGCATTACGATTCAACAATTTTTAGTAATATTCCTTGTTTACGAGTTTGTACTTGATCATGTCATTCCAAGCTGTTAAGCTACATCATCATCGTCATGTTGTAGCTCGACCTTGCTATCTATACCCTTCATCACTGGAACACAATACCAACTGTGCGTTAAGCTTGCATCGGGCTTTCCACCTCATGTTGGTTGTCTTGAAAGGCAATCTCAATTCTAAGCGAGCAGTCTTATCTGTGTTTCCGACAACCTCTTGCTTCATCATTCCCTTGCTTGATGTTGTCGCTAAACGATTACATCTTCATGAAATTTCTCGACAAATGTGTCGTGATCACCATCAGCATTCGGAGCTCTTGGAGGGTATCAATTGAATGCATGTTGAGAAATACCATCCCTTTCCCTAGATGATTGTATTATCATCGACACCCGTGTTGCTTTCCCTCCAACACAAACGTGTTCATGTTTTGTGTTGTCCTTTGTGTTACTCACTGTCCAGCTTATGTTATCTTCTACCTTGCAGTATTACTATCTGGTATGTCAAGAATGTCGTGAAAATTGCACGCGTATTAAGAATTCTTGAGAAAATTGGCCGCTGTGGGATCCCTTCCCTCCTAGGCTACGAGGGAATAGGACCCAGGCCACCACTAGAAATAGATAGGATAGGATACTTGAGAAAAGAGAGAGTTCATTGGGACAGCAGAACATCACACTTAGTCACTCGGCCTGTGGAGGCCCAAGAACACGTTACTAACTCACCATCACCTCCGTGAGAGGTAATCCATGAAAAGCAGGAGTAGGGTTTTACGCTTCGTAGCGGCCCGAACCTGGGTAAACTGTTTTGTTCTGTGTTCCTCTCGCCATCGAGTGAGTCCTTCATCCTTTCCATCGAGTAGTGAGTTAGGTGAGGCGAAGCAGGGGAGATCTTCGTACCCGCCCAAGTGTTCGAGTCCTTAGGGTTTTGCGGAGCCCGAAATCCAACAGTACCCCCATTCCCAGAATGCCGACAAAGACAACTTAATGAGTTATGTTTGGGTATATTTGTATATAAGTTATATTGTTATGGATCCTCCAACATGTGGTGCTTGCTTCTACTTCATACTATCCAAAACTTCCGCACCAAGTAGAAATACTACTTGTGCATCCAAACACCCTTAAACCAGTTTTGCCATGAGAGTCCACTGTACCTACCTATGTCTTGAGTAAGATCCCCCAAGTAGTCATCGGTGCAAAAAGCAATAAAAATTGCTCCTAAATATGTAAGATCCTTTATTGTGAGGGAAAATAAGCGTTTTACGAACTTGTGATGGTGAACAAATAAAAGCAACGGATTGGATAATAAAGGTTGCTATCATGAAGGTCAATACAACGTGACGTTCCTTTGCATTAAGGGTCCGCACATCCAAAAACAAAAAGCGCATGCAAAGAGTCATGGCGATCTTCACCACTTCCTATATTTTCGCATTTTTCTCTTGCACGCGTCACGTGTTGGGGAATGATATAGACATATATATCCGCACAAATATATTTGATCATGAATTATTATTGTTGTCAATTATCTATATGATAAATAAGTTGGGAGGCAAAACACTAAGCCCCTATCTTTCTCTGTGTTCGATGGATGCTAGTTGCTCTAAAAATATGCTTTGAGTGTTAGCAATCATGGAAGACTACATGATAGTTGAGTATGTAGAATTTGAAAAATCAAAAGCTCTTACATAGACCCTTCCTGAAAATAAGATGAATTGCAATTGTTTGGTGACATAAAGCATAGTTTGTTAGTTTTCAAGAAACTTTATGCTCTTTTCTTTAACTAGTGAATATCTTGTTACTCGATCATGAAAAGTTTTATGAGATGATCTGTTGTTTATGATACATAATGATGCTAGAAAAAGGTGATTGAAATTATCATTGATCAAATTTGTGCACCTGCTAGCATTCACACTTCATAAGTTATTTCTTTTATCATTTACCTGCTCGAGGACGAGCAATAATTAAGCTTGGGTATGCCGATATGTCCAAAACGTATCTACAATTTATGAAGTATTCATGCCATGTTTACAATAATTCTATATGATTTTAGTATGCTTTTATTATAACTAACCCGGACTGGTGCTATTTTCAGCAAAACTACCATGGTGTCGTTTTTTGAGCAGAAATATAAGTTCTCGAAATGGGCTGAAAACTTACGGTGATTTTTATGCACCAAAAGAGACCCTCGAGGCACTGGAGCTGGGCCAGGAAGTGGATGAGGAAATCACAAGCCTGCTAGGCGAGACCACCCCCCTAGGCCGTGCCCTCTGGCTTGTGACTTCCTCGAGAACCTTCCGGATGTGAGACCGACGCCAAAAATTCCTATAATTACCAAAAAACCCCACAAAGAAACCTAAATAGGGTGTTCCGCCGCCGCAAGCCTCTAGAGGCACGAAAAAACAATCTTGGCCCTCTTCGGCACCCTACCGGAGGGGGTCATCTTCACCGGAGGCCATCTTCATCATCGAGGCGGTCTCCATAATCGCCATGGATGCCAAGGACGAGAGAGAGAACCTCTACCCACTCAAGGGGAGACCATGGAGGAGGAAGCACAAGGGGGAGAACCTCTCTCTCTCTCTCTCTCGGTGGAGCCGGAGTGCCATCAGGGGAACCATTGCCGTGGTGATCGTCTTCATCAACATCACCTTTTTCATCACCATCATCCTCTCCTGCCAGCGGTCCACTCTCCCCCACCTTGGTGTAATCCCCTACTTGAACATGGTGCTTTATGCCGCATATTATGATTCAATGATGTGTTGCCATCCTATGATGTTTTGAGTAGATTTCTTTTGTCCTTTAAGTTGATTGATAATCTAGATTGGTGTGAGTTGTATATCTATTTTTGAGCTCCCTATCGTACCTTCCGTGCCGCGCTGATGACGAGTTGGATATACTTTTCGCCCCTCGTTGGTTACCCAAAGTGGAAGGTGGAGATGTAGTCAGCAGCAGATTTCCCTTACACGGACTGTAAGGTTTATCGTACCAGGAGGACTCTGAGAATCAACAAGTAGGTCTCCGCTCCTCTAGCGCTAGCAGAAGACGTGGACCTTCACACACAACAAATAACTTTTCTCCCAACGACTAAACAGAGGTTGTCAATTTCTTCGGCCTTGTAGTTTGCAAAGGATCAAAACACAAGCGGGAATAGTGATAGTGATTGCAACGGAAAAGTAAATATAAGTAGTAAATGGTGGAGCTGTAAGCAATGGTGGTAATATGGACCTGAGTCACATGATGTTCACTAGTGATGTCTCTCTCCCAAAAGACGATAAACAACTATGCTGGGTAAACAAATTACAGCTGGGCAATTGACATAATTATAAACGCACCGCAATGCTAATCATGCTACCAAAAAGTTAGAGGCTCAAAAGTAATGGGCGGTACGCCAAGAAAAGTAGACCACTTATTCATCAGCATATACATACTAATCATCCACCTCGAGATATCTATCCAGAACATCTTGCTGGTATTAAGTTGCAAGCCCCACCCAAAGTGCAAACTCAAAGCAACGGACAACTGCATTAATGAACTTTGCGTAAGGTAAACAATCCTTGCAACCGTGGTCACAAGCACCATTGTTTTCTCCCTGGTGGCAACACCACATCCCCTAGTCTCATGTTTCTGTCACTCAAGCTGGACATCAGGGGGCATGAACCCACAATCATGCATAACGCTCCCTCTTGGAGTTACAATCTACTACTCGGCCAAAGCAATACGAAGCAACGTAGAACATGCATGAATTTCCTAAGAACATAATATAAAAGGAGAACCAAATATATAACTCATCACAATCTGAACATAATTTGATAATCCATCAGATCCCAACAAACCAAACATAGCAATAGCAGGAAAATTACATAGATGCCTTGATCATGTAGGCCAGCTCACAAGGGCTAATCATTGAAGCCCAAGATTGGGGATAAGACATCACATAGTGATAACCCACAAGTATAGGAGATCGCAACAGTTTTCGAGGGTAGAGTATTCAACCCAAATTTGTTGATTCGACACAAGGGGAAGCCAAAGAATATTCTCGAGTATTAGCAGTTGAGTTCTCAATTCAACCACACCTGAAAGACTTAGTATCTGTAGCAAAGTAGTGTGATAGTAACGGTAACAGCGGTAACAGTAGCAGCAGTGACAACAGTAGCGGTAAAGTAACATAGCAAGGACCAGTAGGAAAAGCTCGTAGGCATTGGATCGGTGATGGATAATTATGTCGGCTAACATTCATCATGTAACAGTTATAATATGGGGAGATATGTAACTAGCTCTAGTTCGTCAAGGTAATCTAGGCATGTATTCTGTATATACTCATACGTTCTTATGGAAAAGAACTTGCATGACATCTATTGTCCATCCCTCCCTTGGCAGCGGGGTCCTAATGGAAACTAAGGGATATTAAGGTTTCCTTTTAATAGAGAACCGGAACAAAGCATTAGCACTTAGTGAATACATGAAGTCCTCATACTATGGTCATCTCCGGGAGTGGTTCCGACTATTGTCACTCCGGGGTTGCCGGGTCATAACACATAGTAGGTGACTACAACTTGCAAGATAGGATCAAGAACACACATATATTGATGAAAACATAATAGGTTCAGATCTGACATCATGGCACTCGGGCCCTAGTGACAAGCATTAAGCATAGCAAAGTAGTAGCAACATCAATCTCAGAACATAGTGGATACTAGGGATTAAACCCCATCAAAACTAACTTGATTACATGATAGATCTCATCCAACCCATCACCATCCAGCAAGCCTACGATGATATAACTCACGTACGGTGAAGAGCATCATGGAATTGGCGATGAAGGATGCTTGATGATGACGACGGGGTCGATCTCCCCTCTCTAGAGCCCAGAACGGACTCCGGATCTGCCCTCCAGAGGAAGAACAGGTGACGGCGGCTCTGAGTTGTAAAACGCGATGAACTCTTCTCTCTTAATTTTTTCTGGGCGAGAGAGACTATATAGAGCTGGAGTTGGAAGCGGCGGAGCCACGAGGGCCACACAAGCCTGCTAGGCGCGACCAGGGGGTCCTGGGATTGTGGGCTCCTGGCTCTATCCCTCCATGTAATGCTTGCGCCTGTACTTTTTATATATTCCACAAAAAACCCTCGTAAATTCTCAGGTCATTCCGAGAACTTTTATTTCTGCGCAAAAACAACACAATGGCAATTATGCTGAAAACAGCGTCAGTCCGGGTTAGTTCCATTCAAATCATGCCAATTAGACTCCAAAACAAGGGCAAAAGAGTTTGGAAAAGTAGATACGATGGAGACGTATCAACTCCCCCAAGCTTAAAGCCTTGCTTGTCCTCAAGCAATTCAGTTGACAAACTGAAAGAGACAAAAGAAAAACTTTTACGAACTCTGTTTGATCTTGTTGTTGTAATTATGTCTAACTCATATTCGGATTTTCAGCAAGATCATAAGCTAACCACATAAGCAATGACATTTAGGTCTCATGGTAAACTCATATCAATGGCATAATCAACTAGCGAGCAATAATAATAAGCTTCAAACGTCAACACTTCAATCAAAACAATCATGAAGCAATATGAACAGATGGTATCCCGCTAGCCCTTTCTGAGACCGCAAAACATAAATGCAGAGCACCTTCAAAGACCAAGGGCTGATTGAACATTGTAATTCATGGCAAAGAAGATCCAGTCACAGTCATACTCAATAACAATTAATAGCAAAGCATAAAAATGACGGAGGTGCTCTCTAATTAGTGCCTTTATAAGGAGAGGATGACTCAACAGAAACATAAATAGATAGGCCCTTCATAGAGGGAAGCATTAATTTGCAGAGGTGTCAGAGCTCAAGCTTTGAAGACAGAGATAAATAATTTTGGGTGGCATGCTTTCATTGTCAACGCGATGACCAAGAGTTTTCACCATCTTCTATGCTACACATATTATAGGCGGTTCCCAAACAGAAAAGTAAAGTTTTGACTCCCCCACCACCGATCAATCACACTCCACGACTAGCCGAATCCTCGGGTGCCGTCCATACCAACAACAATCCAAGGGGAGTTTTGTTTGCAATTATCTTTTCAATTTGAGCATGGAACTGGGCATTCCGATTATCGACCCCTTTGTCATGAGTGATAGTGAATAAACACGTATCGAGGATAACACGCCTAGCATGGAAGGTACTGACCGCCCCTTGTCACCACATGAGCGGTTCGGTCATGCAAAACAGATTATAAACTTGAAGCTTTAGAGAGTGGAACATGCAAATTTACTTGGAACGGCAGGTAGATACCGCATATAGGTAGGTATCGTGGACTCATATGGAACAACTTTGGGTTTACGAAAGTGGATGCACAAGCAGTATTCCCGCTTACTACAAGTGAAGGCTAGCAAAAGACTGGGAAGCGACCAACTAGAGAGCGACAATAGTCATCAATATGCATTGAAATTAACCAACATTGAGTGCAAGCATGAGTAGGATATAAATCACCATAAACATGAATATCATAGAGGCTATGTTGATTTTGTTTCAAGTACATGCGTGAACATGTGCCAAGTCAAGCCACTTGAATCATTCAAAGGAGGATACCATCCTATCATACTACATCTTGAAATTCATGTTGGCATCCAAGATAAACCATTATAAACTCCTAGATAATTAAGCATGGCATCAGAAACTATGATCTCTAAGTTGTCATTGCAAACATGTTTCTCTCATAAAAATGCTGAATTAGGAACGATGAGCTAGTCATATTTACAAAAACAAAATACATCGAGTTCATACCAGCTTTTCCAGGCTCAGTCACTTCATCATATATCATCATTATTGCCTTTCACTTGCACGACCGAATGATGTGAATAATAATGAGAGTGTTCGTGCATTGGACTAAGCTGGAATCTACAAGCAAACATAGAGGAGAAGACAAAGTAATATGGCTCTTAGACGGATAAACAGATATGCATGTGAGAGCCACTAAACATTTTAATCATGGTCTTCTACCTTGACCCAAAGAAAAAGAAAACTATTTACACGGGAAAGCTCCCAACAAGCAAAAGAAGAACGGGAAATATTTTTGGGTTTTCTTTTTAAACACCACTAAGCAAGCTGGAAAGTAAACTTACAACTATTTTTTTGTTTTTCTCAATCTAAACAAACACACGAGAAGAAAGCGAGAAAAAGAAATAAACTAGCATGGATGATACAGTGTCAAGGTGTGAACACCGACTATCAAAGTGAAAGCATGAGCATGAATATAAAGTCGGTGAGAAACACGTACTTCCCCAAGCTTAGGCTTTTGGCCTAAGTTTGTCTACTCCCACGACTGGTCCGGGCGATATCCAAAATTATAATGGGGGTTGTACGGGAACGTGGCAGCTACCGCCTGAATAGCTGCCTCACGGATGCGGGCAGCCTTTGCCTCCCTCTCATACTCCCCTGCCTCTCCTCTGGTTATGTAATATCTCTGTTTTACCAGAAAATCAAAGAAGGCAGGAGCAGGAAGGGTAATATGGAAAACACGCTGTCGGTTAAATATTAACCGGTATAGGAGGGATTCATTATCCCTCTCAAGGAACTCATAACGTGTCATAGCGGCGCAATCAAGGAAAGTTGTATGGAGCGGGGGATCTCCTTCGCGGATGGGTACTCCAAGAAAATTTGCTATGCGAGTGGCATAGATCCCACCAAAGAAATCCCCTTCAGTAGCATTATTATTTAGCCTCCTCGTGATTATAGCTCCCATGTTGAAACTTCTATCACCCGTTACTGTGCTCTTAAGAATACTAATGTCAGGTGCGCAGAGGTGACAATGCTCAATCTTGCCGTTAATGCATCTAACTCTGAAGAGGGCAAAATAATGTAAGCCAGGAAAATGAATGCTCCCCATGGTAGCCTGCGTAATATCTCTAGTTTCTCCAACAGTTATACTAGAGATAAATTCTCTAACCGAAGACTTCGGAGGATCATTGAGACTACCCCAATCAGGTATCTTGCAAATTCTATTAAACCTATAAATCCATGGTATAAGATTTGTCATAAAGTTCAAACAGTATGGATGAGTCATGGCCAACTGAAAATTTGAATCTACGAACAAAAGAGGCAGTGAGTGTAGTATACTGTTCGCATTTGTTGGAGATGAATTCTTCGAGCCCGACGTTGTGAACAAATGTATCAAACTCACCCTTGAAACCTGCATCAATCATGAATTCATCGGAAGGACATTCACTTGGTTGTACCTGTGCGTTCCTCGGTTGATAAGGATCGGGCTCCCGAATCGAGAGACGGGGACCCCTTTTGCTTGAGGAACCACCATGATAGTTTCCCCTGAATATCTTCCTTTTTTGAAATTTTTGGTGACACAAAAGAAAAGTGAACAAGGCTCAACAAAACTCATAGCAACTACTCCTACAAGTGCCTAGAGGCCATATCATGCATCAAAACTACTTGGTACCAACTAAAATTAACATGCAAAGCTCAAGAACAAGGTCACCAAGGCAGCAAAAATATGCAACGAATAAACCACTAGAGCAAAAACTAATTGGACCAATGGAGGAGTCACATACCAAGGAACAATTCCCCCAAAATAGTTTGGTGAATGGGGCTTTGCACAAGGAGATCGAAAAATGTAGCAAGAAGAGAGAGAACACGGGGTTGAGTTGTGGAATGATTTTTTCTGGAGGTAGAAGAAGGAGATGGGAGCTCGAATAAGTGGAGGGGGCCACATGGGGCCCACAAGCCTGCTAGGCACGGCCAGGGGTGTGCCTGCGCCTCCTGGGCTTGTGACCCACTGGTGCATCCCCCTCACTAGCTCTTTATCTTAGAATTTTTTAAAAATTCCAAAAAAATCATACTTGATTTTCAGGGCATTTGAAGAACTTTTATTTTCGGGACACTTTTCTAAGGGAGGGAAAAAACAGAAGACAGGAAAATAAAGCTAAATTTATCATTTTTCTTCTAAACAACAGAAAATAAAAGTTCGGAACAGAAGGTTGTGACTCCTAGATTCATCCATCTGATGGTCATCAAAAGAAATCCGCCAATGAGGTTGATCAAGTCTCCTTGACAAACTTTTTTCGAATCACATAAAACCGGAGAATTTCCAAATAATCACTAGGTTACCTCAACGGGGATGTGCATATCCCAACAAGTAAATCATACTTCATCTTGATAGTAGGAATAGGGCATTCAAAGCTTCCAATAAGAATTGATGAAGTTTTTTCAATAGCATTGATGGAATGTACTCGATATTGTTTCTTCAGAAAGTGCACCGTGTTCTCATTACCACTAACATGCAAAGTGACATTGCCTTTGTTGCAATCAATAATAGCCCCTGCAGTGTTTAAAAGGGGTCTTCCAAGGATGACCCCATGGCATCATCCTCGGGAATATCCAGAATAACAAAGTTCGTTAAGATAGTAATGTTAGCAACCACAACAGGCACATCCTCGCAAATGCCGATTGGAAAAGCAGTTGATTTGTCGGCCATTTGCAAAGACATTTCAGTGGGTGTCAACTTATCCAATTCAAGTCTACGATAAAGAGAGAGAGGAATAACACTAACACCAGCTCCAAGATTGCATAAAGCAGTTCTAACATAATTTCCTTTAATGGAGCAAGGTATAGTGGGCACTCCGGGATCACCTAGTTTCTTAGGAGTTCCACCCTTGAATGTGTAATTAGCAAGCATGGTGGAAATCTCAACCTCGGGTATCTTCCATTTATTAGTCACAATATCTTTCATGTACTTAGCATAAGGAGACATTTTGAGCATATCTGTCAAACGCATTTGGAGAAAGACAGGTCTAATCATTTTAACAAAGCGCTCAAAATACTCATCATTCTTTTTTCTTGGATGGTTTGGGAGGAAAGGGCATGGGCTTCTGAACCCATGGTTATCTTTCTTTACCATGCTTCCTAGCAATAAAGTCGTTCTTATCATATCTCCTGTTCTTAGGTTGTGGGTTATCAAGATCAACAGCAGGTTCAATCTCCACATCCTTATCATTACTAGGTTGAGCATCATCATGAACACCACTATCAATATTATCACTAGGCTCATGTTCATCACCAGATTGTGTTTCGGTATCAGAAAAACCATTACGAAGAGCATTTACCTCTACTACCTGTGTCGGGTTATCAAGACCATGTATCTCTTTGATAAGTGGTAGATTCTTAACATCTTCATATTTAATACCTTTCTCTTGCATAGATTTCTTGGCTTCTTGCATATCTTTAGGACTAAGGAATAGAATACCTCTTTTCTTCGGAGTTGTCTTAGGAGGTGGTTCGGGAATAGTCCAAGCATTATCATTGCTCAAGATATTATTCAATAGAATTTGAGCTTGTTCCACAATTCGTTCCCTGAAAACACTAGCAGCACAACTATCTAGGTGGTCCCTAGAAGCATCGATTAGTCCATTATAAAAGATATCAAGCATTTCATTTTTCTCAAGAGGGTGATCAAGCAAAGCATTAAGTAACTGGACAAGCCTACTCCAAGCTTGTGGGAGACTCTCTTCTTCAACTTGCACAACGTTATATATATCATGGAAGGCAGCTTGTTTCTTATGGGCAGGAAAATATTTCTCAGAGAAGTAGTAGATCATATCCTGGGGACTACGCACACAACCAGTAGCAAGACAAGTAAACCAAGTCTTAGCATCACCCTTTAGCGAGAAAGGAAACAACTTAAGGATATAGTAATGGTGAATCTTTTCCTCACTCGTGAATAGGGTGGCTATATCATTCAGCTTAGTAAGATGTGCTACAACCGTTTCAGACTCATAACCATGAAAAGGATCAGATTCAACCAAAGTGATTAACTCAGGATCGACAGAGAATTCATAATCCTTATCGGTGACAAAGATGGGTGAAGTAGAAAACTTAGGATCGTATTTCATTCTAGCATTCAGAGATTTTCCTTTTCACTTGCGCAATAAATTCTCAAGATCCTAGCTATCCTTACACCCAAGAAATTCCTTAGCTACCTCTCCCTCCATAACATAACCCTCGGGTATATCAGGCAATTCATATCTAGGAAAGCTAGTTCTAATAGGTGAAACAGCAGGTTCTACTTCAATAATTTCAGCAGTTTCAGAAGTATCATCACATTCAGCAGCAACTCTAGCAATTTGTGCATCAAGGTGTGCACCCAGTGGAAAAGCAGTATCAAGCAAAGCATCATCATAAGCATCATGGATAGCAGAAGTAGCATTATCAAGCATAGGCGACACATCAGAATTTCTAGTAGGTGGTGGTATCGCAAACTTACTCATAACTGAAGGTCAATCAAGTGCAGAGCTAGATGGCAGTTCCTTACCTGTCCACATAGTTGAGGGCAAGACTTTAGTATTTGGATCTCTCAGATTCCTCATTTTGATCAACAGACGTAAATCCCAAGTGACTCAGAGAATAGAGCTAGGCCTCCCCAGCAACGGCGCTAGAAAATAGTCTTGATAACCCACAAGTATAAGGGATCGAAACAATTTTCGAAGGTAGAGTATTCAACCCAAATTTGTTGATTCGTCACAAGGGGAAGCCAAAGAATATTCTCGAGTATTAGCAGTTCAGTTATAACATGGGGAGATATGTAACTAGCTCTAGTTCGTCAATGTAATGTAGGCATGTATTCCGTATATAGTCATATGTGCTTATGGAAAAGAACTTGCATGACATCTATTGTCCATCCCTCTCGTGGCAGCAGGGTCCTAATGGAAACTAAGGGATATTAAGGTCTCCTTTTAATAGAGAACTGGAAAAAAGCATTAGCACTTAGTGAATACATGAACTCCTCATACTATGGTCATCTCCGGGAGTGGTTCCGGCTATTGTCACTCTGGGGTTGCCAGGTCATAACACATAGTAGGTGACTACTACTTGCAAGATAGGATCAAGAACACAAATATATTGATGAAAACATGATACGTTCAGATCAGAAATCATGGAATTCGGGCCCTAGTGACAAGCATTAAGCATAGCAAAGTAGTAGCAACATCAATCTCAGAACATAGTGGATCCTAGGGATTAAACCCCATCAAAACTAACTCGATTACATGATAGATCCCATCCAACCCATCACCGTCCAGCAATCCTACGATGAGATTACTCACGAACGGTGAAGAGCATCATGGAATTGGCGATGAAGGTTGGTTGATGATGACGACGGCGTCGCTCTCCCCTCTCCGGAGCCAAGAACGGACTCCAGATCTGCCCTCTAGAGAAAGAACAGGTGGTGGCGGCGGCTCCGTGTCGTAAAACGCGATGAACTCTTCTCTATTAATTTTTTCTGGGCGAGAGAGACTATATAGAGCTGGAGTTGGAGGCGGCGGAGCCACGAGGGCCTCACAAGCGTGCTAGGCGCGGCCAGGGGGCCCGCGCCTCCTGGGCTTGTGGGCTCCTGGCTCCGTCCGTCCAGGTAATTCTTACGCTAGTATTTTTTATATATTCCACAAAAAATCCTCGAGGGCAAAAACAACTCCATGGCAATTCTGTTGAAAACAACTCCATGGCAATTCTGCTGAAAACAGCATGAGTCCAGGTTAGTTCCATTCAAATCATGCAAATTAGAGTCCAAAACAAGGGAAAAAGAGTTTGGAAAAGTAGATACGATGGAGACGTATGACATAGCTACTGGTCATGGACTGCTAGTCCAAGGAGGACTACTCATGGCACGTCTGGGAAGCGTCCATGTTGGTGGAGAAGCTCCGGAGGTCAATCCTCCCTCCGGCTAGGTGCCGGGAAGAGGTTTACCTACGCTCCCGATCTCGGAACCGCTGCGGCGGCGGAACGATGGAGAAATTCGCGATTCTGGATCTCCTTGAAGGGTTTCCTATCAGAGAGGTAAATATAGGCAGAAGGAGGGCGCCGCAGTAGGTGGGACGCACCGAGGCGACCTATGGGTGCGTCTAGGGGCCAGGCCACGCGGGGAGGCCCGCCTGGGCGAGCCCTGTCTCCCCCGTGTCCCACCTTTGGTGCTCTGGAAGCTTTCGTCATGCTGATTTTTATATATTTTTCTCAAGATTTTTGGGGCTCTGGAAATTTGGGTAAAAGTCCCTAAAAAAGACATCAGCACACAAAAACTAGCACTGGGTATACTGAGTTAGTAGGTTAGTTCAAATATGTGTAAAAAGCTATAAAAGTGTAGCAAAACATATAACAATGTCATCCAAAAGATCATGGAACAAACAGAAATTATAGATACATTTGGGACGTATCAACATCGCCAAGCTTAATTCCTGCTCGTCCTCGAGTAGGTAAATGATAACACAAATAATTTCTGTGGTGACATGCTAACGCACATATAAGAACTTCAAAGTAAGGCAAGTAAGATATGTAATTTAAGTCAAGACAATAACAATCAAGAGTCTATATCTAGTATTGAAAATAGCAAAGTAAGAACATAAAGGTGCATGAGCTCTCGTTGTCCGTGACTCGAATGTCTCCAAATTGTGTTTGCGCGCAAGAAGTGGGAGATGGGTTGAGAGCATAAAAATTATTTTTAATTGAGAACTCAATCTCATAAACTTCACACTTGGTATCCTTCGGAATTTTATTTTGACTCATCCCGTGACCACTTGTCAGGCACAAGTCAAAATGATTCTCTCCCTTTCGACTTTGAGCACTCATGCAATGGATGAGAGCAAGCAAGATATGTTGGCACTTAGGATGGCAAAGAGAATAATGATGGGGAAGCAAGACAAAAATGTGTGAAAGGCTCACATCAATGAGGGCAACCATAGGCGAGAGAAAGCCAAATGATTGATATGATGTGACGAGTAGGGATTGCCATGCAACTCATGCACATATGAGCTAAGGTAAGCTCTCAAGTGAAACTAGTGGGGGTGCATCCAACTTGCTTGCTCATGAAGTCCTAGAGATCATTTGAGAGGGCTCATCATTGGAATATACAAGCCAAGTTCCATAGTGTAAGGGTCCCCACATAGTTATGCATGAATGATAATCTCTATGTAGTACAAATATAACAATGGAGTACGAGTGTGGATCTTTCGAAAGGAATAGTAGTGTTGCCCCCATCTCTCTTTTTATTTCTCTTTTTTTGTGGCCTCTTTGGCTCTTTCTAGTTATCTCTCATTTTCCCTCTTTGGGATCTTTTAATTTGTCCTCTTTGGGATCTTTTCCTCACTTAAGGGAAACACTCCATGTTTTACAAGAATGAAAAAGAAGATCTTCACACTTTATAAGAAGTACACAACATAAAGATAAATGAAAACTATCATGATGTATGTAAATGTATGTCTCTGCCAGTGTAGCAGGATATGCAATGAAACTAGCGCGTCATGTAGCAGTAATAAGGGCAAGGCCCAACTAGCATGCGGCTCCTCGATCAAGCAAAAGCATGTATGACATGAAAATCAAGTCATGAGATGGTGGATGTTGCATGACAATGTATCTCGGAAAGGCTATGGAAATACCTTAATAGGTAGGTATGGTGGCTGTTTTGAGGAAGGATATGATGAGGCTTATGATGACAGAGCGTATCATGCCAAGGGTTTGGATGAACGTGTGAAGATTGCACCAACTCTCAAGATGAGAAAGGTCAATGCACGGTACTGAAGAGGCTACCAAAATATGGATGGTAGAAGTGCCAACAATCGAATACTCGCATTAGTCCGAAGAACTCACACACTTATTATCAGTAACTCTCTATCTAGTCAAGAAATTCACAAAGCGACAATTACCCGGAGGAGGAGTGTTTGGGGGTTTGGTTATCCTTGCGCATCCTCGACCTATGGTAACGTGAGGGTACTCTATATATTCCAACCCCTCTAGAGGTTAGCGATCAATTTAGTTGCTAGAGTTCTCAACTAATTTTTAGTTTTTTAAGAACACACATATTTTCCAAAATACGACACCTATCACTAATAGGCTCAAGCTCTCGGCACCAATAGTCCAAACATTACTCAAATCAATACCTCAAAACTATTGCAAGTTACTACTATACTTAAATAGCAACCTCAATTACCTACTCATGCAATACACACAACTCAGTGCAACAAGCCAACTCTCTAAACAAGTTAAGCATGATAACTCAAGAGAGTTCCAAAATCAACCTAAATAAAAGCTCTGAAAAAGATAAATCATGAAAACTAAGAGTTAAGCATGACAGCAACTATGAAAAGATAAAGAACACACAAAAAAGATAAGCATGAAAACTTATGTTGTGTTCTAGAGTGGAGTGGAGCGTGTTTGTATCCCAAATAAAGAAGGCTAGGTTTTGACTTATTATGAAAAAAAAGCGAAATTAAAACAAAATAAAAAGTAAAGAGTGGGACACTCCAAGCATAGCACATAACATATGAAGTGATAAAAATATAGACTGGAGATGGACGAACTGATGATTGTTGATGGAGAAGGTGATGCACGCGGGCATCCCCAAGATTATACGCTTGAGTCTCCTTGAATATTTCTTCCGGGTGCATGGGGGCATCCCCAAGCTTGAGCGCTTGACACACCAGGATCTTCTTTCATCATCTTCCATCGCATACTTGAAAACTCCCTTCATTCGAAACTCATCATAAGCTGATTAGAGAGGTTAGTTACCATAATAAAATAATGTATTCCCCACTGGAAATAAAGATTTTCATGAATAGCTACTGTTTCTCAGGGTTGACAAAAGGTTTTTGCAAAGAAATATAAGCTTAAGCTTTGCAAAACGATGAAAACGCAAAACGCTGCAGAATCTGTGAAAAACAGAACAACAGGTAGTAAATAATTGTTTTGGGGCACTTCTACAACTCAAAATCAAAAAACTTAGAACACACGCGAAAAATACAATTATATAGATCATACTGTCAAAAAATTCAGATCAAAAAGATTATCTGGTGATGTTTGGCGAATTTTTTCATCAAGCAGACAGAATTTGTTTCTCGACAGCATGTCACAACTTTTGAACTTTCTTGCAATCAGAGGCTAAACCTTGGCACAAAGCTTGAAAATAAAGATACAATGATGTTGCTACAATAGTACCAAGCATCAATACCACTAAAACTGAAAGTAAAAACAAATTGGGTTGCCTCCCAACAAGCGCTTTCTTTTATTCCTTTGAGCTAGCCATGATGCAAAAAGGAGGATCAAAATTCACCAAAGTCATTGGAATCATCAAAACCTTCAAACGGGTCCTCAACAAGTTCATCCTTATTTTTCCTAGTGAATGGGTACGTACCTTTCGCTTTCCTATGTAAGCGTATGTATCCTTTACCTATATCAATGAAGCCTTTCATGGCACAGAGGAAGTCCCTTCCAAGCACTATGTTTCCTTGGTTGGGCTTCATGATGAAGAAATCAACCGTCGCATTCCTATTAAAGAATGTAACATGGACATCTTTTACCTTTCCCTCGATTTTAGAAATATCCCCATTAGCATGTTCATGATAAGATGAAAAAAATTCCATGTTAAAAAGGCTTAGATAATTATAAGCAACTTTTGGCATTGTAGAAACCATGGATCCAATATCACAATAAGCAAGGAAATCTTGGTTAGAGATGCTAATTCTAACAAAAGGCTCCCAGTCATCATCTATTTTCAAAATCTTTTTCTTATCAACCATGGGTTTCTCTCTTTCTCTTAAGTCTAGAGCATCTATTTTCCTTTCAATGGTAGCAAGTCCATCTATAATAGTGTCATATCCATGACCATAAACAAGGTATTTAGATAGACCATGTATAATATCAAGAGCTCTAGCCTCTTCACACTCTAAAAGATCTCCTCCAGCTATAATATCAAGAATGTATTTAAACCAAATAAAAAGACCATGATAAAAATTCCTAAGCAAAATTTTGATAGGTATCCAAAGCATAATTCTTTTATGTGCTTCAGAAATTCTATACCAAGCCTCCTTCATATTTTCTCCATTCCTTTGATGGAAATCTAGGACCTCAGATTCCCTCAAAGCATCAAACCCTAACATGTTCGACTAAGCAGAAAGAACAACTAAAAGAAAATCAACTAATTTTTTTGTGGTTTTTGGTATAAGACTCTAAAGAAAAAACTAGAAAGCAAACTAACAAGACTAAAAAGCAAAGGTAAAAGATGGTGTGCAACTCCCCTATCTTGAAGACTAGAATCCCGTGCAACGGCGCCAGAAATTTGCCTGATGACGAGTTGATGGATCTACTTCTCGCACCTCGTTGGTTACCCGAAGTGGAAGGTGGAGATTTAGTCAGCAGCAGATTCCCTTACACGGGGACTGTAAGGTTTATCGAGCCAATAGGACTCCGAGGATCAATAAGTAGGTGTCCGCTGCTCTGGCGCTAGTAGAAGACATGGACCTGTACACACACCAAATAACTTTGCTCCCAATGAGTATAGAGATGTTGTCAATCTCTCCGGCCTTGTAGTTTACAAAGGATCAAAACACAAGCGGGAAAAGTGATTGTGATTGCAACGGAAAAGTAAATGGAAGCAGTAAATGGTGGATGTGTAAGCAATGCTGGTAATATGGACCTGCGTCACATGATGTCCACTAGTGATGTCTCTCTCCCAAAAGACAATAAACAACTATGCTGGGTATACCAATTACAGCTGGGCAATTGACAGAATTATGAACGCACCGGAATGCTAATCATGCTACAAGAAAGTTAGAGGCTCAAAAGTAATGGGCAGTACTCCAAGACAAGTAGACCGTTTATTCATCAGCATCTACTTACTAAACATCCACCTTCAGATATCTATCCAGAACATCTCGTTGGTATTAAGTTGCAAGCCCCACCCAAAGTGTAAACTCAAAGCAATGGACAACTGAATTAATGAACTTTCTGTAAGGTAAACAATCCTTGCAACCCTGGTCACAAGCACCGTCGTTTTCTCCTGGTGGCAACTGCACATCCCCTAGTCTCATATTTCTGTCACTCAAGCTAGACATCAGGGGGCATGAACCCACAATCATGCATAACGCTCCCTCTTGGAGTTACAGTCTACTACTCGGCCAAAGCAATTCAAAGCAATGGAGAACATGCATGAATTACCTAAGGACATAATATAAAATGAGAACCAAATATATAACTCATCACAATCTGAACATAATCTCATAATCCATCGGATCCCAACAAACCAAACATAGCAATAGCAGGAAAATTACATAGATTCCTTGATCATGTAGGGCAGCTCACAAGGGCTAATCATTGAAGCATAAGATTGGAGAGAAGACATCACATAGCTACTGGTCATGGACTCATGGTCCAAGGAGGACTACACATGACATGTCCGGGAAGCGTCCATGGTGGTGGAGAAGTTCCTGGAGGTCAATCCTCCCTCCTGCAGGGTGCTGGGAAGAGGTCTCGTGACGCTCCTGATCTGTGAAGCGCTGCGGCGGCGGAACGATGGAGAAATTTCTGATTCTGGATCTCCTTGAAGGGTTTCCTCTTGGAGAGGTAAATATAGGCTTATGGGGGCAACCAGAGGAGGTGGGACCCACCCATGCGACCTGTGGGCGCGGCCAGGGGCCATGCAATGCAGGGAGGCTGCCTGGACGAGCCGTGGTTCCCCTTTGGCCCACCTTTGGTGCTCTGGAAGCTTCTGTCATGCTAATTTTTATATTATTTTTTTCTCGGATTTTTGGGGCTCTGGAAACTTGGGTAAAAGTCCCTCAGAAAACACATCAGGGGATAGAAACTAGCACTGGGTGCACTTAGTTAGTAGGTTAGTCCAAATATGTGTAAATAGATATAAAAGTGTAGCAAAACATATAACAATGTCACCCAGAAGATCATGGAACAAACAGAAATTATAGATACGTTTGGGACGTATCACGCGCACATGTGAAGAATTCCTGCTGTAGGGTGTTGCAATGCGTTCATGATTCGCTTATAGTGGGTTGCTTGAGTGACAGAAGCATAAATCCGAGTAAGGGGGTTGTCGCGTATGGGATAAAGGGTAGTTGATACTTTAATGCTATGGTTTGGTTTTACCTTAATGATCTTTAGTAGTTGTGGATATTTGCTAGAGTTCCAATCATAAGTGCATATGATCCAAGTAGAGAAAGTATGTTAGCTTATGCCTCTCCCTCATATAAAATTGCAATAATGATTACCGATCTTGTTAACAATTGCCTAGGATAATTCCGCACACCGACCCATCATTATTCCACACTCGTTGTTTGTAATATATTCTAACTTTATAATAACATCACCTATTTTTATATTTTAGTTATCCGTTGTCATGCAAAGCTACCCTCTTCATACACACAACGTATTTTTATTTCTCGTTCCTAGTTGGAAGCAAACGTTCGGCGTACGTAGAGTTGCATCAGTGGCACATAGGACTTGAGAGAATATTGATCTTACCTTTAGCTCCTTGTGGGTTCGACACTCCGTACTTATCACTTCCACCATCAAAAATTGCTATGATGACTCCTTGCACTTGGGGATTATCATTGTGCCGCAATTGAGATGGGTCTCCTAGCTATGTCGACTCCTTCCCTCTTCTACGAGGGTGTTCTGGTTGTTCACGAGCTTCTCTAGTCTACCTGTCCCGGCCTCGAGGGGGGTGGTCTGGCTGGTTATCTTAAGAAGAGTTAGTATAAAATTGTCAATGATATAAAGATGTGAAACCTCTATGAGTGAAGAACCGACGAAAATTCCAACATAAAAAACATCATAGTAGATGCATATGGACTCCGTTTCTGATGAACTTGAGCTTATCATAAAGATGACCATAAGCGCTAAAACTCACAAAGAGAAAAACCAAACAAGAACCAATAAATATGATGCATGATTGCAAATGGTTTGAGCTCTCAACGAATGATACGATCAAGGTGCTCACTTGAGAGCCCCCCTTTACAGTACGACAATCTATCTTATAACCGAGCCTCCTAACTAGCACCGCGAGACCGGTAAATTAGAAAACCTATACCTTGCACATAGTCCACTTGAGCTAGATGATGAGGATCTCGACTTCCTCAAGATGTACCACCTTTCTTGATTCCGTAGGCTCGATGAAGACTAGATGATTGCTCCCCCATACTCACTATGGGTGAGCCACTCTTCAGCACATCTTCACAAGTCCATTTCCACCACAATGGACGGCAAGATTCAAGCATGATTTCTTTGTGATGCTCGACTTCAACTTCCACACTGCAATCTTGATGAGGATAACCACTTGATGTCATCATAAATGGGTTGTATGAAATGTTCCTCTTGACGCAAGCCCATGGAAACACACCTAACCCCACATAGAACTCTCAAGAAGACCATGGGTTAGTACACAAAGCATAATGGACAA
This sequence comes from Hordeum vulgare subsp. vulgare, assembly GCF_904849725.1. NCBI lineage: Eukaryota > Viridiplantae > Streptophyta > Magnoliopsida > Poales > Poaceae > Hordeum > Hordeum vulgare. The sequence goes on along the minus strand of NC_058520.1, from coordinate 382,055,621 downwards.
TGCTTACCATACCATGGAGTCACCTGATACCTCTTGGTTCATCTTGTATGCTTTGTGTGTTGATCAACTTGATTCACTCATTGACATAGTCTTGATCAACATTGTGCCTTTGTGACCACTCTTTGGATAAAACCTTGAGTATCTCCTTCGTCATCATATAAACTCCTTGAAACCAAAAGATGGACTTCAAGAAGTGCGTATGGACAAATCCTTCGAATATAAATCAAGGCAACCATTAGTCCATAGGGATTGTCATCAATTACTAAAACAACATATGGATAAATATGCTCTAACAAAAGGAAATCTCAGCGGAAGGAGCAAGCAGATCCAACATTGGATGATACTGTTGTCCCATCTATGCGGAAAAGCAGCATGGGTTCCACGAGGGTCCTAGCCCATGATGCACTCCTGGATCTCTACCACGTGGATGATATCAAAGAGAGGACAAGTTGTGAGCTACACCAGAAAATGAAGAACATATCCATGAAGTCAGCGGTTGGCTTTGCTTTACCGAGTGCACGTGGAGAAACGAGCCATGGCTATGCTAAAGTCGGGGTGGATAACGTTCTGCCGAGATATGAGTCAATAGAGCTTGACATTCCTGGAGGTGAAGGGGAGGAGAGACTGGGAGAGGTCACACATTGTGTCATTTTATGAAGAAAGGAATGCATCGTCTTTCCAAACTAAGTGCCAAGGCCATCGACTCCCCCGAGTAGCAATACACCTCGATCTCCGCCGCGTGAGCCGACTCAAGTACCCCACATCGATATCATGGAACCCAGCACGAGTCCACACCGATCTCCGCCGCGTGAGCCGACTCTAATACCCCACATCAATATCATGGAGCCCAACACGATTCCATGTCGATCTGCGCCGCGTGAGCCAACTCCAATACCCTACCCCGAGACGGAGCCTAGCGTGAGTCCGCAATATCGATCTCTACGGCATCCCCGGAATCCAAAGTGGAAGAGAGCACCAAAGAAGAAACCCGAGCCTCCTGCCAAAAAGAAGTTGACTTACGAGAAGACCGATGAGGAAATCGATGCCCAAGTTTCTTCCGAAGAGAAGGCCCATTTTGGACCGCAACCTCCCCCGCCGCGAAAGGATAAAATACCTCACAAAATCGTACAATGATTTTTTGCATCGGCTAGAGCGACCCTACCACCAAGGCGACCAAACGACTGTGAACACTCTATTAGCAAGTCATATCAGGCAAAGAAAGTAGGAAAACTGTTCCCCGGCTAGGCGAAGAGGCAGTGCAATCGACCCCCACCCCTCCCCCCCCCCCCCCGCGCTTAAGGTGATTACTGATAAGGAGACCATCGACGCTCTTGCTAAAAATGTAGGTCTCGGTGTTAAGAAACTCCAAGGCTTCAAGTAAGCCCCCAGGGCAACAAAATTTGCATGGACATATGTCCCCGGGAACCCTCTGGTCAGGCGTGAGCAGGTCCCGCTTCTATCAATACAAATGCGCAGATTACATGACTCGTATATAAGAGAAGTAAAGGTGGGGCGACAGTGGCTCATGGTGAAAGTCTAGGAAGAGCATTATTTCCATGCAAACAAGATATGTATTGAGTTTTCGCAAAATTTTCCAGTTATTCAATCAAGACGCACTCGACAAAATTATCGTTAGTTGATATTGTCTGTAAGTGGTTTCTTTTTGTAATTTAAGTTTCTAGCTCAGCTCGTTCATTGCATGTAATTATCTTCACTATATTCTTTTGTGTGCTATTATGCAGACTGGAGATTTTTTAATGCAAAAGGGCTGGAGTCTTTGACATTGGGTTCATTGACCCAAATACCGTTAATGAAGTTATGTTCACAAACCATGCCAAATACTCAAAAGCATAACTTGCTAATGTTTTTGAAGGAACACAATACGAGAATAGAAATACTATTTCCTTACAACTTCCAAATTCGATTTTGCTTACTTGATGTTAAGTGTAGTTGATGAGTTATGTATGCCCGTAGTTGATGAGTTTTGTATGCCCGTTTATATAAACGTGTGCGCAATTTCCACTGGATCCTGCTAATCATTAGAGTTGATGAGGGAATAGTTGAAACACTAGACTAACTTGGTAAAGACCCTACAGAATCCAGCAACTTGGTTTTGATGCTCGACAGGTAATTTCAATCATTACCGCAGTATGCCGGCCTCTTTAGTTCATTTCCTGATATCAAGTAATTAATAACTCCTTTATTCATTTTTCTTGTCGGGCAAGGCTTGGACAAAGTTCATCAAAGAGGAAGTCGGTGCATGGAAACCACAACCCAAATGTCAACGGTCCAAGGTAATTAAGTAGTACTAGCTACGTCCATACATCTATTTAATTCTAGTTTCAATAACATTATCATATTTGATTATTATATGATTGAATTCTATTCTCGTAAAATGCATGAAGCTGGAAGAGACGAATAATTTATATGCATACTATGTTAGCTAGAGCATTATCTTTATGACCGAACAACGTAGAGATGATAGACATCTTTATGTATGTAAACACTATTCACAATTTTTTTATCATGATATAATATATATACACACAACTAATATAATCATATTGGTCTCCTTCTTTAAAGATGACGAAGATGACGGATAGTCTCCTTCCAAAGGACCACAAACGAGAACTTCAAGAGGAAATTACAGGATTTTTGGTTGAGTAGGTCATATCTCTCAATGGAGAATACCACTACACCTAATGCTTGCTTGTAATGATCTGCAAATTGTAGGAAAAATTATATATATATATATATATATATATATATATATATATATATATGTATATATATATATATATATGTATGTATGTATGCATGGTCATATGAGAAATTATATGATATATATATGATTGGTCATATGAGAAATTCTTTATATATGTGTGACGTGTACAATATGTAGTAGCGTAAAATATGTCTGAAATGAAAAGGAATTAAATGGAAAACACAAAATGAAAATAAAAGACAAACCATAAACCCAAAAAGCCTAAACCTCTAAACCCCTAAACCCCTTGTTCCGGTTGGTGTCACCAACCGGGACTAAAGGTCCCCAACCCCCGGCGCGCGCTAGCTACCACATGGTGGGACATTTAGTCCCGGGTAATGGCCAACCGGGACTAAAGGGGGGATTTAGTCTCTATTTATTAGTCCCGGTTGGTGAACCGGCACTAAAGACCCTTCCCAACTAGGACTATAGCCCGTTTCTCCACTAGTGGTGCAATATAAGAGCATCTACAACCGCAAGTTTCAAATACGGTCCTTCAAACATCTGCGGTCGAATTCGAGCATTTTCGAGGACATTGATCGGTCACGTTTCAAATTTGTTCATCCACATCCAACTCATCCATTTTTTTCCCTTAAGTCTATACAAAATCATACAAAATGAATAGCCTACGTATTACGTACTATACCACTTTTCGTCGTCATCGTCGGAGATGGCCTGAGCCGCGTGCGTTGGAGCCTGAGCCTCCTGCGCCACCTCCTGCACAGCCCCTACCGCCTCCATCTGCTGTCGATGAAGACGTCTAGCCTCCGCAGCCGACTCCAAGCGGATGGAGTTCAGGATGGCTTACTGCTCCGGCCAAAGATCCACTTATTGCTCCCCTACATCCAGCGGTGGAAACTCCTCCGCCAACTCCTGCTGGTCCTCCCCCACGCCTAGCGGCCGCGCCTTCCTCACTGGCTCTTGCTCGTCCTCCTCTTCCACCCCCAGCTCCTCCTCCTCTTCGTCCTCCACGTCCCCCTCCTCTAAATCCTCCTCTGGATCCATAGGTAGCCCCTCGACCCTCCGGATCCAGACCTGCTCAAGGAGCCAGAGACGGAAATGGATCTTGTAGTGGCGACAGTATGGAGGTATGACTGACGGGCTCAGGTGACGGTGACGAAAGGGAGGAGGTGGATGTACTAGGGCTGGGGGACGCCATCCGGCTTAAATAGCCGGCTATGGTCTCGAGCGGGGAGCCGGAGCGACGCCCCGTGGCGTTCACACCGTGGCTACGGTCGAGGCGTTTGTATGACCATCGGGTTTTTGGGCGAATCCGTGCGGGCCCCACCGTCAGGACAACGTGACGGGCGTGCCCGGGGGCGCCTAGGCTCCTTCATATTTTCCCCATATTTAGGTTGGATATGAGGGGTGCTGGTCAGCCCGGACATTTCTGGAGACCGATTGAGTAAATTTTTTTGACCGATCAGTGATCAAATGACGTGTGTGGGTGTTTGAGACGAGTATGAGGGTCCGAATGTAGATGCTTTAGTAGAGCTTGATAACCCACAAGTATAGGGGATCGCAACAGTTTTCGAGGGTAGAGTATTCAACCCAAATTTATTGATTCAACTCAAGGGGAAGCGAAAGAATATTCTCAAGTATTAGCAGTTGAGTTGTCAATTCAACCACACCTGTCAGATTTAGTATCGGCAGCAAAGTGTCAGTAGCAAAGTAGGGTGATAGCAGCAGTAGCAAGAGTAATAGTAGCAGCAAAGTAACAACAGTAGCAACAGAGTAACGTAGCAGCAGTGACAGTAGTAGCGGCAAAGTAACGTAGGCATTGGTTCGGTGATGGATGATTATGCCGGATGTGATTAATCATGCAACAGTTATAACACGGAGAGATAAGTAACTAGCTCCACTTCGTCAATCTAATGTAGGCATGTATTCCGTATGTAGTCATACGTGCTTAGGGAAAAGAACTTGCATGACATCTATTGTCCATCCCTCCCGTGGCAGCGGGGTCCAAATGGAAACTACGGGATATTCAGGTTCTCCTTTTAATAAAGAACCGGACCAATGCATTAACACTTGGTGAATACATGAACTCCTCATACTATGGTCATCTCCGGCAGTGGTTCTGGCTATTGGCACACCGGGATTGTCGGGTCATAACACATAGTAGGTGACTACAACTTGCAAGATAGGATCTAAAACACACATATATTGGCGACAACATAATAGGTTCAGATCTGAAATCATGGCACTCGGGTCCTAGTGCAAGCATTAAGCATGGCAAAGTAGTAGCAACATCAATCTCAGAACATAGTGGATACTAGGGATCAATCCCCGTCAAAACTAACTTGATTACATGATAGATCTCATCCAACCCATCACCGTCCAGCAAGCCTACGATGAGATTTCTCACGAACGATGAAGAGCATCATGGAATTGGCGATCAAGGAAGGTTCATGATGACGATGGCGACGATCTCCCCTCTCCGGAGCCCAAAACGGACTCAAGATCTGCCCTCCAGATGAACAACAGGAGGTGGCGGCGCCTCCGTATCATAAAACGCGATGAACTCTCCTCCTTGATTTTTTTCCACACGAGACGGACTAAATAGAGCTGGATTTGGAGGCGGTGGAGCGTCGTGGGCTCCACAAGCCCGCCAGGCGCGGCAAGGGGGGCCCGCGCTTGGTGGGATTGTGGGCTCACGGCTCCACTTCCTTCGCTGATTCTTGCGCCAGTATTTTTCATAAATTCCAGAAAAATTCTCCGTAAATTTTCAGGTCATTCCGAGAACTTTTATTTCTGCGCAAAAACAACACCATGGCAATTCTGCTCAAAACAGCGTTAGTCCGGGTTAGTTCCATTCAAATCATGCAAATTAGAGTCCAAAACAAGGGAAAAAGAGTTCGGAAAAGTAGATACGACGGAGACGTATCAACTCCCCCAAGCTTAAAGCCTTTCTTGTCCTCAAGCAATTCAGTTGACAAACTAAAAGAGACAAAAGAAAAACTTTGACGAACTCTGTTTGATCTTGTTGTTGCAACTATGTCTAACTCATAACCAGAATTTCAACAAGATCACAAGCTAACCACATAAGCAAATGTCATCTAGATCTCACGGTAAACTCATATCAATGGCATAATCAACTAGCGAGCAAATAATAATAAGTCTCAAACATCAACACTTCAATAAAAATAATCATGAAGCCGTACGAATAGATGGTACCTCGCTAGCTCTTTCTGAGACCGCAAAACATAAATGCAAAGCACCTCCAAAGACCAAGGGCTGACTAAACATTGTAATTCATGGCAAAGAAGATCCAGTCATAGTCATACTCAACACAGTTAAAAGCAAAGCATAAAAATGACAGAGGTGCTCTCTAATTGGTGCTTTTATAAGAGGAGGATGACTCAACAGGAACATAAATAGAGAGGCCCTTCGTAGAGGGAAGCATTGATTTGCAGAGGTGAGAAAGCTTAAGCTTTTAAAACAGAGATAATAATTTTGGGTGGCATGCTTTCATTGTCAACGCAATGACTAAGAGTTCTCACCATCTTCCATGCTACACATGCTATAGGCGGTTCCCAAACAGTAAAGTAAAGTTTTGACTCCGCCACCACCAATCAATCACACTCCACAACTAGCTGAATACTCGGGTGCCGTCCATACCAACATCAATCCAGGGGGAGTTTTGTTTGCAATTATCTTTTCGATTTGAGCATGGAACTGGGAATTCCAATTACCGGCCCCTTTCTCGTGAATGATAGTGAATAAACACATATCGAGGATAACACGCCTAGCATGGAAGATACTGATAGCCCCCTGTGACCACATGAGCGGTTCGGGCATGCAAAACATATTATTTCTTGAAGGTTTAGAGAGTGGCACATGCAAACTTACTTGGAACGGCAGGTAGATATCGCATATAGGTAGGTATGGTGGACTCATATGGAACAACTTTGGGTTTATGGAAGTGGATGCACAAGTAGTATTCCCGCTTAGTACAAGTGAAGGCTAGCAAAAGACTGGGAAACGACCAACTAGAGAGCGACAACAGTCATCAAAATGCATTGAAATTAACTAACATTGAGTGCAAGAATGAGTAGGACATAAATCACCATGAACATGAATATCATAGAGGCTATGTTGATTTTGTTTCAACTACATGCGTAAACATGCGCCAAGTCAAGCCACTTGAATCATTCAAAGGAGGATACCATCCTATCATACTACATCATAGTCATCTCAAAATTCATGTTGGCATCCAAGGCAAACCATTATAAGCTCCTAGCTAATTAAGCATGGCATCAGAAACTATGACCTCTAAGTTGTCATTGCAAACATGTTTCTCTCACAACAAAGCTGAACTAGGAACAGTGAGCTAGTCATATTTACAAAAACAAAATAGATCGAGTTCATACCAGCTTTTCCAGGGTGAGTCACTTCATCATATATCGTCATTATTGCCTTTCACTTGCACGACCGAATGATGTGAACAATAATAAGAGTGCTCGGGCATTGGACTAAAGCTGGAATCTGCACGCAAACACAAAGGAGAAGACAAAGTAATATGGCTCTATAACAGATAAATAGGTATGCATCCGAGAGCCACTAAACATTGTAACCATGGTCTTCTACCTTGACCCAAAGAAAAGGAATACTGTTTACACGGGAAAGCTCCCAACAAGCAAAAGAAGAAAAAGAAAATCTTTTTGGGTTTTCTCAAACTAGACAGACACAAGAAAACAAAAGGAGAAAAATAAAATAAACTAGCATGGATGATACAGTGGCAAAGTGTGAACACCGACGAACAAAAGTGAAAGCATAAGCAAGAATGTAAAGTCGGTGAGAAACACGTACTCCCCCAAGCTTAGGCTTTTGGCCTAAGTTGGTCTACTCCCAAGGAGGGAAATAACCAGCTCCGGGGTACTGCGGAGTGGACTGAGGATGCCACTGCTGTGTGAGCTCCTCTGGCTCCCACTGATAAACTGGCGTCTGGTACTCGACTAGTGGCTCGGGCACGTGCACCTGTGGTTGGGTTAAGCCCCAATATGGGTAGATGTCTGAGGGCATAATAATGTACCTGCCTGCATGAAGATTGAACAAGGAAGGAGCAGGCAAAGTAATAGTCTCACGAGTACCCTGACTAAATACCAGGTTATAAATCATCCTTCTATTTATATCTCTATCAAGAAAGTCATGGCGAACCATGCTATCGTAATCTAGATATCTCTCGGGAAGAAGAATTTCTTCTTCCTCGTCCAGTCTAATAGGCATCTCAAAGTGTGTGGCAAGACGGGTAGCATAGATACCTCCATAGACAACACCTTTAGAACGGTTCATGTTCAACCGTTGAGCTACTATAGCGCCCAAACTATAAGTTTTATTGTTATAATGGGCTTCACGCAAGACCGCAAGATCTGGGGAGCTAAGGGACCCAGCTTTCCCACGGCCAATCAAACATTTTCCCACAAATAGTGAGAAGTACCGAAGCATGGGAAAATGTATGCTAGCAGCTCTAGCGCAAGACACTCCTCCCTCCTCTCCTACATCAATTGTATCGATGAAAGCCTCCAAGTCCCGTGGACGAGGTTCATGAATATCCCCAACAAAAGGCAATTTGCAAATATTGCAAAAATCCTGGAGTGACATGCGCTGGGGGATATCATAAAGTTTGAACTCAACCATAGGAGGATTCTTCCTCAGATAGAAGTTAAAGCTTTATACGAAGATATTAGTGAGGAGGAGGTATTGCGGACACTTATCTTCAACAAAGGCGTTAAAGCCTACGTTCTCCACCAAGTGATAAAAGTCCTCATAAAGTCCGGCGGCGCGTAAGAACACATCGCTTGGCCACTCGCGCGCTCCAACTTCAGCGGCTCGAGGGACCGGATACTTGGGATTCTTCTCACTCCCATCATCCTTGGGGTCACGGCTTGACGAGCCTCTTAAGAACCTCCTCATCTTTTCCCTTTTCCTATCTCTGAAAATTTCTGAAATTTTTAGTGATTCTAAGGAAAAGTGAATAAGGCTCAACAAAACTCGTAGCAACTACTCCCACAAGTGCCTAGAGGCCATATTATGCATCAAAACTACTTGGGACCAGCTAAAATTTGCATGCAAAGCTCAAGAACAAGGTCACCAAGGCAGCAAAAATACGCGAAGTATAAGACACTAGAGAAAAAAATAATTGGACCAATGGAGGAGTCACTTACCAAGGAGTAATTTCCCCAAAACAGTTCGGATAATGGTGCTTTGAGCAAGGAGATTGAAAATCCCAGCAAGAAGAGCAAGAACACGGGTTTGAGTTGCGAAACGATTTTTTCTGGAGGTAGGAGAAGCACATGGGAGCTAGAATGAGTGGAGGGGGTGCACATGGGCCCCACAAGCCAGGTAGGTGCGGCAAGGGGGTGCCCGCGCCTCCAGGGCTTGTGGCGTACTAGTGCAGCCCCCAGACCAGCTCTTCGTCTCAGTATTTTTCAAAAATATCAGAAAAAATCATACTTGATTTTCGGGACGTTCGGAGAACTTTAATTTTCGGGGTACTTTTCCACGGGACGCTAGAAGAGAAAACAGGGAAAACTAAACTAAACCTATCATTTTTCTGCTAAGCAACCGAAGGTGAAAGCTTGGAACAGAGGTTTGTGACTCCTCGATTCATCCATCTCATGGTCATCGAAAGAAATCCGTCAATAAGGTTGATCAAGTCTCCTTGACAAACTTTCTCGAATTGCAAAAGAAGACGGAGAATTTTCGAATAGTCACTAGGTCACCTCAATGGGGATGTGTATCTCCCCAACAAGCAAATCATACTTCATCTTAGCAGGAGGAATAGGGCATTCAAAGCTTCCAATAAGAATCAATTAAGTTTTTTCAATAGCATTCATGCAATGTACTCGATATTATTTCTTTGGAAAGTGCACCGTATGCTCATCACCATTTACATGGAAAGTGACATTGCCTTTGTTGCAATCTATAATAACCCCTGTAGTGTTCAAAAAGGGTCTTACGAGGATGACCGCCATGGCATCATCCTCGGGAATATCCAGAATAACAAAGTCTATTAAGATAGTGACATTAGCAACCACAACAGGCACATCCTCGCAAATGCCGATAGGAAAAGCAGTTGATTTGTCGGCCATTTGCGGAGAGATTTCAGTGGGTGTCAACTTATCCAGTTCAAGCCTACGATAAAGAGAGATAGACATAACACTAACACCGGTTCCAAGGTCGCATAAAGCAGTTCTAACGTAGTTGCCTTTAATGGAGCAAGGTATAGTGGGCACACCGGGATCACCTAGTTTCTTAGGAGTTCCACCATTGAAGGTGTAATTAGCAAGCATGGTGGAAATCTCAACCTCAGGTATCCTCCTCTTATTAGTCATAATATCTTTCATGTACTTAGCATACGGAGACATTTTGAACACATCTGTCAAACGCATTTGCAGAAAGACAGGTCTGATCATTTCAACGAAGCGCTCAAAATCCTCATCATCCTTTTTCTTGGATGGTTTTGGAGGAAAGGGCATGGGTTTCTGAACCCATGGTTCCCTTTCTTTATCATTCTTCCTAGCAGCGAAGTCATTCTTATCGCATCTTCTATTCTTAGGCTGTGGGTTATCAAGATCAACTGGTTCAATCTCCACATCCTTATCATTGCTAGGTTAAGCATCATCATGAACATCACTATTGGTATTACCATTAGGCTCATGTTCATCACCAGATTGTGTTTCAGCATCAGAGACAGAGACATCGTTTGGACTCTCAGGTGTAGCAGCAACAGGGTTGCTAGTGTGCAAGTTCCTATCACCTTTCTTCTTCTCTCTAAGATGACTAGGTGCATCAGTGCTAACTCCTTGAGAATCTTGTTCAATTCTCTTTGGATGACCCTTAGGGTACAAGGGTTCCTGGGTCATTCTACCGCCTCTAGTGACGACTCTAACAAAATTGTCATTCAACTCATTGAGCAAGTCATTCTGAGCTTTAAGTAATTGTTCTACCTGAGTAGTAACCATAGAAGCATGTTTACTCAAAAGTTTAAGATCATTGACATTTCTGTCCACACAAGCACTTAAATGAATAAGCATATGAGCATTCTGTTCCAATTGTCTGCTAACATAATCATTGAAACTTTGTTGTTTGGCAATGAAGTTATCAAATTCATCCAGGCATAAGCTGGCAGGTTTATCAAAAGGAATATCACTCTCATCAAACCTAAGCAGAGAATTTACTTCTACTACCTGTATCGGGTTATCAAGACCATGGATCTCTTCGATAGGCAGTAGATTTTTGACATCTTCATATTTAATGCCTTTCTCTCGCATAGATTTCTTAGCTTCTTGCATATCTCGGAGTTGGCTTAGGAGTTGGTTCGGGAATAGTCCAAGCATTCTCATTGCACAAGATGTTATTCAGTAGAATCTCAGCTTGTTCTACAGTTCGTTCCCTAAAAACACAACCAGCACAACTATCTAAGTGGTCTTTGGAAGCATCGGTAAGTCCATTATAGAAGATATCAAGTATTTCGTTCGTCTCAAGAGGGTGATCAGGCAAAGCTTTCAGTAGCTGGACGAGCCTCCCCCAAGCTTGTGGGAGACTCTCTTCTTCAGCTTGAGCAAAGTTGTATATTTCCTACAAGGCAGTTGCTTCTTATGGGAGGGGAATATTTTTCAGAGAAGTAGTAGACCATATACTGGGGGCTACGCACACAACCAGGAGCAAGAGAAGTAAACCAGGTCTTAGCATCATCCTTTAGCGAGAAAGGAAACAACTTGAGGATATAGTAGTGGCGGATCTTTTCCTCACTGGTGAATAGGGTGGCTATATCGTACAGTTTGGTAAGATGGGCTACAACCGTTTCAGACTCATAACCGTGAAAAGGATCAAATTCGACCAGAGTGATTAACTCAGGGTCGACAGAGAATTCATAATCCTTATCGGTCACAAAGATAGGCGAAGTGGCAAACTTCGGGTCGTATTTCATCCTAGGGTTCAGAGATTTTTCTTTCCACTTGAGCAGTAGTTTCTCAACATCATAGCTATCCTTGCACGCAAGAAAATCCTTAGCTATCTCTCCCTCCATAATATAATGCTCAGGCATAACAGACAATTCAGGCATAATAGCAGGTTCTACTTCAATAGTATCAATAGTTTCAGAAGTATCACCACATCTAGAAGCAACTCTAGCAATTTGTGCATCAAGGAATGCACCTAGTAGCAAGGCAGTATCAAGCATAGCATCATCAGCAAAGCAGTATCAAGCATAGCATCATCAGGCAAAGCAGTATCAAACATAGCATCATCATAAGCATCATGGGTAGCAGAAGTAGCATCATCAAGCACAGGCGACACATCAAAATTTCTAGCAGGAGGTGGTGTCAGAAACTTACTCATAACTGAAGGTGAATCAAGTGCAGAGCTAGATGGCAGTTCCTTACCTGTCCTCGTAGTTGAGGGCAAGACTTTAGTTCTTGGATCTATTGGATTCCTCATAGTGATCAACAGACGTAAATCCCAAGTGACTCAGAGAATATAGTTGTGCTTACCCGGCAACGGCGCCAGAAAAAGGTCTTGATAACCCACAAGTATTGGGGATCGCAATAGTTTTCGAGGGTAGAGTATTCAACCCAAATTTATTGATTCGACTCAAGGGGAAGCAAAAGAATATTCTCAAGTATTAGCAGTTGAGTTGTCAATTCAACCACACCTGAAAGATTTAGTATCTGCAGCAAAGTATCAGTAGAAAAGTAGGGTGATAGCAGCAGTAGCAACAGTAAGAGTAGAAGTAAAGTAACAGCAGTAGCAACAGAGTAACGTAGCAGCAGTGACAGCAGTAGCGGCAAAGTAATATAGCAAGGACCACTAGGAAAAGACTCGTAGGCATTGGATCGGTGATGGATGATTATGCCGGATATGATTCATCGTGCAAGAGTTATAATTCGGAGAGATAAGTAACTAGCTCCAGTTCGTCAATCTAATGTAGGCATGTATTCCGTATGTAGTCATACGTGCTTAGGGAAAAGAACTTGCATGACATCTATTGTCCATCCCTCCCATGGCAGCGGGGTCCTAATGGAAACTACGGGATATTAAGGAGGTTCTCCTTTTAATAAAGAACCGGACCAATGCATTAACACTTGGTGAATACTATGGTCATCTCCGGGAGTGGTTCCGTCTATTGTCACTCTGGGGTTGCCGGGTCATAACACATAGTAGGTGACTACAACTTCCAAGATAGGATCTAAAACACACATATATTGGCGACAACATAATAGGTTCAGATCTGAAATCATGGCACTCAGGCCCTAGTGACAAGCATTAAGCATGGCAAAGTAGTAGCAACATCAATCTCAGAACATAGTGGATACTAGGGATCAAACCCCGTCAAAACTAACTCGATTACATGATAGATCTCATCCAACCCATCACCGTCCAGCAAGCCTACAATGAGATTACTCATGAACGGTGAAGAGCATCATGGAATTGGTGATGAAGGAAGGTTGATGATGACGATGGCGACGATATCCCCTCTCCGGAGCCCAAAACGGACTCCAGATCTGCCCTCCAGATGAAGAACAGGAGGTGGTGGCGCCTCCGTATCATAAAATGCGATGAACTCTTCTCCTTGATTTTTTTCCGGGCAAGACGGACTAAATAGAGCTGGATTTGGAGGCGGTGGAGCATCGTGGGCTCGACAAGCCTGCCATGCGCGGCCAGGGGGGCCCGCTCCTTGTGGGCTTGTGGGCTCACGGCTCCACTTTCTCCGATGATTCTTGCACACGTATTTTTCATAAATTCCAAAAAAATTCTCCATAAATTTTTCAGGTCATTCTAAGAACATTTATTTCTGCGCAAAAACAACACCATGGCAATTCTGCTGAAAACAGCGTTAGTCCGGATTAGTACCATTCAAATCATGCAAATTAGAGTCCAAAACAAGGGCAAAAGAGTTCGGAAAAGTAGATACGACGGAGACGTATCAGAGCTACGGAACGCGTGGACCATTAATAGATAAGCATAGTTACCATCTCTTCCCACTGGTTGGGCGCAGATGGCAACATTTAGATCATTCTCAATGATTGGCTTTTCGTCATATCATATGAAAAATGTTGATGTGACATGGTATGTAAAGAAGACAGATGAGAGTTTTATGTTAATGAAGATATGACTTTTACCTCATTTTTTATATACAATAGATCTATTTTTTTGGCTTCGATATGGTCTATCTCTCCATTTTGCACTCATTCTCTTATCTCCCCAACTAGCCCACAAGGTAATGCAAATATAAGGAGAATGGTGTTTTCGCTCTCGGTCTTCATGGAGGCTGGATTTTTAAAAAATTCAAAATTTGGAAATTTTGATTTAAAGAAAGGGTGAAAAATGTACAACTAAATAACGATGTGAGACGTATGTGTACAAAATTTCCGGATGAAATACGTTGAAATGTGTCACATTTGTCTTCTTGCACAACCCTCATTTCAACGTATTTCGTTCTGGAAATTTACATATTTATGCATTATGCCTTCATCTATGTCTCTAAAAAATTCAGCATTTTTGGAAAGGTAAAAACATGAATTTTCATAAATTTTGATCTTTGCATTTGAAGGCCTCCATGCAGCTCTCGGCCTCCAAATGTATTTTCCAAAATATAACCACTAAACCAATTAAATGCTACTCCCTGCATAAACTAATATAAGAGTGTTTAGATAACTAAAATAGTGATCTAAACGTTCTTATATTAGTTTACAGAGGTAGTACATCACTTCGATACAAGATCTAAGAAACAATACATCGTCATACTTGTCTCTAAATGATTTTCACCACCAATAGTTACCATAAAAGCATCTTCGTGGAACGCCGCTTTCACCTAAAAATTGACAAAAAAATTATAAATAAAGGGTGTCCAACAAAAGTCCATGGTATATAGCTATTTATACCTAAAATTTCTTCCGAACTCCAAAATAATTCCCATCTCCTACATGGAGGAGCTGCTCGAGGACACGTGCAAAGTTAGTGTTGAAATATTAAAAGCAAGAATAAATGGGCTTGAAAAATGAATAGATTTTCATTGCATTTTTCCTCTTTGTCTTCCATCATTTCACCAAATTAGTAAAGTGAACCATTGTATTGTATACAATTGTACTACTTCACCACGAACGTAGTCGGTAATGAGTAACTTGCTATTATATTACTGTAACCAGTGATGTACGTTGAAGTTGGTGTATGAAGCCAATAGAGGTAGGTGAAGCCAATATCGAACGTAATACTTGTATTAGTTATGTTGTTAGCGGCAAAAACAATGCTAGTTAGTTCTTGGCAAATTTTGAACGATCGCAATGCCGAACTGTTGTGTTGCTTGGACCCGGTTGAGATAAACTCCTCACATCGCTAGTCGTGATCATATTTTTGAATTCTGAGTAATACAAGTATCATTCCACAAAAAAGGTGAAGGAATCGTGGATATGATTGCTAGCATGACAATGCTGTGTAATTTATGCCCTAGCAGCAAAAGGGGCAACCAAAGTGGAGAGGCCATGACACAAGGATGATAAGAGAGGACTCTGAGTACTTGATCCCAATGGGCAGCTGCATTTATTACTATTTCTCATGTTTTCCCTTGTGTATAGCTAATACTCCATCCGTCCCAAAATAACTGTCTTAACTTTGAACTAGCTTTTGTACAAAGTTATATAAAGTTTAAGAAACTTATTTTGGAACACTCAGATTCTTTCATGGTTACCATTAGATCTGGCCATGGGAAACCCGGCCCGATCGGCCTGGCCCAACACGGCATGAAAAATCCCAACGCGTCCTCACCCGACCTTGCCCATGGGCCTGATCCGAGCCTAGATTTTGAGCCCGATGGCCGGGCCAGGCCTAGGCTTCATGTTTTTTGCAATTTAGGAACAAATCCCGGCCCAAGGCCCTGTCGGAAATATGCCCTAAAGGCAATAATAAAGTGGTTATTATTATATTTTCTGGTTCATGATAATTGTCTATTATTCATGCTACAATTGTATTAACCCGGAAACCGTAATACTTCTGTGAATATATAGATTACAATGTGTCCCTAATGAGCCTCTTGTTGGCTAGCTCGTTTATCAATAGATGATCATGGTTTTAAGATCATGGACATAGGGCGTCACTGATAACGGGATCACATCATTGCGGAATGATGTGATGGACAAGACCCAATCCTAAGTGTCGTGGTTTTGTCACGGAAGATGTTGTCGTCAAAGGACTTAGTGAAGAAGCCATCACACCTTGGTGGCGACTCAAAGGGGGTGAGCGGAAGCGAGACTCGGAGTTACCCAGGTTCGGCCCCTCGTGTGGAGGTAAAAGCCTACGTCCTGCTTTGCGTATATTGATGGTGGATTCGATTACAAGGAGGGCGTAACTCGCCTGACCTAGCTCTCGATGATTTCTAACTTAATCTATTTGCCCCACGGACTCGCCTTTATATACAGGTCAAGGCCCCAGGGTTTACACAGTCTGGGCCACATTACAAATTGTGGCCTTCCTTATCTCTAAGTCGTCGTGTACCTCAAGCCAAGGAAGACTCCTTGGCGGCTCATCTTCTTTGTCATCCTTGAACCACTATCTGGCTCATGGGCCATGGCGGCCTTCTTACAAAACATCCCAACACGCCCAGGCTCAAACCAAGCCTTATGTTGGTCATATATGTATGAGTCGTCACTTTCCTGACCCGGCCCATTAGGGAGGGTCATACCGCAGGTAATATCCCCAACAATAGGACTAAGATTGACTTGAATTTATTCACGCCAATAGACTTCCACGCTCACCCTGGGCGACTCGTGCCATTACCATCCCGTCCATAAGTGACGAGCCACCATCCTTCAAAACTTTTCTGAGTCACCAAGTCATTTATTGATGACATCACCTTTTCCTCCATTCATGGGATCCGATGACATCACTCCCAACGGATATTTTTCGTCTTCATCCTTTTATCCCGAAAATTTAGGCACCATCATTGCTGGTTTTAAGCTTGTCGCCTTGATTCCCGCACCTGTCGTTTCATTTTTGCCCTGGGCCTTTAAATAACCGAAGGGGGAGTGGGGGCGTCGTCGCCTACCCCCACTTCATCTCCTCGAGTGCTTAGTCTTCCTCACACCCGCGCTTCGGCGTCCTCGCCATTCCCGAAGCTCCGCCACTGGCCACCAAAGTTCGGGCGTCCTTAGGCCAGTCAAAGGCGTGGTCTCCGTCGCGGATCCTCCGCAACCATCTCCTCGCATCGTCCTCCTTTTTCAGGTAAACATCCTTCCTTCATTAGGGTTAGACCTCGAATCCCCATGTTCCTCTAGGTCAGCCCCGGAATCCGATGAACACTTCTTCCTATATCTTGAATCCGTCCAACATGTTTATTGTAGATTCTTTGTAGTAATAAATCATGGTAGTTTCACTGCATCACCTGGCCATTTAGTGTTTACTTCATGGATCCATATGTCATCCTTGTCGTGTTCTTGCGTTCATAGCTTCCGTAATTTCGACAGGCATTATTTCTTTAATTTGATCCACCCGTACATCCGTAAATTATTGCTCGTCTTTAGAAACATGTTTTATCCTTCTTTCGGGAATATCCCTAAGGAAAAACCCTTTTAGAATTGCTACTCACCTCATTCCACCATGGCGAGTTAGAATATCCCCATAGATACACTTTTGATTACTGAATTGGCGAGTTATAATATCCCTGCCAACTGGCGAGTTGCCACTTACGTGATTTCTAATAAACCGTCTTGTTCCTTCCTTTCGCAGTCATGGGAAATATCTCGAAATGCAATTGGTTACCAACCAAAATCAACGACGCCTATCTTGATAAAAATGTTAAGGTGGGTTATCTTGACCCTAAAGAAATCGTTGGCTAGCGGACCGCCCCAGGCGAGGCGACTCCCCACCCTGCCGAGGGGGAGGTAGTCGTTTTTGTTGATCACCTTGAACGGGGCATCAAGCATCCCAGGTCAAAGTCTTTCAGAGACATTTTGCACTTCCTCAATCTTCACCCTCAAGACTTGGGGCCAAACTCCATCAGCAACCTCTGCCAATTCCAGGTGTTTTGTGAGGCTTATCTGCAGATAGAACCCACAGTACTACTATTTAGGAATTTCTTCTATCTGAACCGCGAGACTGAATTTACCAGCGGGCCTTGCTTGGAACTTGGGGGGGAGTTAACATCCAACAACGTTGCGAATGCGGGTTCCCACCTGTCATTCTGCCCGACCATCCCAAAGGTTGGGCAGAGTCTTGGTTCTATTGCCGTGAAACATCTCTTCCCGACGAGAACTGACTTCCGGGTTTCAGAGAAGAACACTTGCCCATGGATTTCAAGCTGCCAGAAAAACCGACTGAAGAAGAAGAATCAACCTTTATCCATGCTTTGTCCCAGCTAAGGTCTTTGACCAACAATGGGCTTACAAGGATTGACCTAATCTGTTGTTGGGTGGAGTGGAGGATTCTGCCTTTGAGTCGCCGGGATGGCCTGATGTGTGAGTATGATGGTAGCTTGAACCACCCCCAATGTTTCTTCCATACAAGACTTACTGAAGAAGACATTGTTGAAATTGTGAAGAAGTTAACTAGCGAGCCTTTAGAGAACTGCGCCAAGATTGGGCTCATGCCTTTCTGCCTCTCCAACCCGGCTCCTGCGGTAACAACCTAAGTCGTCTCCTTTTATTCTTTCAATATATTCACCAATGTTCCAGATTTTAACTGTCATTATATCAATCATAAAGGATCACCATTTTTGTCTCCAAGGCCCAAGGTGACTGTCCAGAAAACAACGAAGCCGCCTCCTAAGAAGAAGAACAAGAACAAGGCAAAGCCGCCACCAAGGAGTCATTTGTCATTGTCGAGTCTCGAGCCGGCGAAGAACAATCAGAGGTAAACTTTTACCCTTTTGTTTGTTATCACTATGTTCTGACTTATGCTTATGCCCCATTACCTTTGTTCGTAGGATGATGACTATGAGAGCCAAGATGACGCCATCGAGGTAATTTATGTTTCTTCCAACTCAACTTCTCCTTCTCCCAAGCCGGCCAGGCGGATCTGTGCAAAAGTTCCCATGTCTCACCCAAATTCTCATCTGTACCCCAATTTCCTTTTGAAGGAGGCCAGGTATACCCCCAAACGTCATAGCTGAAGCCATTTCGGCAACTTAGTTTTTGGGTTACCCGAAAAGACAACTGGTCGAAAAAGGCAAAGTGAGGTATACTCCTGCTAGCACCTTTCCCTTCTTGTGAAAAATGTTGCTCGCCGTTCGTTCACTCCTTGAACTCTTGTCCATCAGGTTTCTCCTCCTTCATCCGGCGACTCAGCAATGTCGGCTCTCCCCCCAATGATTCGTCTACAGGGTTAAGTTCCTTTACTAACCTTTTTCCTTCCCAATACTGATACTTGTCCTAACTTTGGTGTCTTTTCATCTCAAAGCACAAGCAAAGACAAGGAAAACTGGCGACTCGTCTTCTGCTCCTAAAGCAACTGAGGTGTTTGGAATGAGCACCTTTGTCCCAGAACTTGATGAAGACCCAGCAGCGACTCATGATGACCTTGTGGATGATTTTCCTGATGTCCGGACTGATCCTTCAAGCCCTTCCAAGGCGGCTGAAGACCCAGATACCATAGTTGTTACTGGTACTGGCTACTCTAAGCCTGCAACAGCGGTGTTAAGAAAACATGGATCCAAAGAGACCCACTCTTCAGCAGAACAAGACATTAGCTTCCCAATTATGAGAAACTTGAATTTGAGCAACTCTACTCTGGTTTCGTAAGTCATGTGGAAACAAGCTATGAAATGGAAAACAGTTTGGCCAAAATGATGCGGATCAAACATGAGGTACGTCCTTTGTTATTTGTATTTCCACCCATTAGCCTTCCAGAAGACTGGTTTTCTATGATGAATTGTGTTTGTTGCATTATCTGTGAGACCCATATCTGCCCATAGCCCCAAGGATCGGGTCATCTTTTGAAAGATAAGTCGGGTCTTGAATTTAGTAAAGAACTTCAACCTGTAGCCCCCAAGGGCCGGGTCAACTTTTGAAAGATGAGTCGGGTCTTGAATTTAGTAAAGAAATTGAACCTGTAGCCCCCAAGGGTCGGGTCATCTTTTGAAAGATGAGCTAGGTCTTGAATTTAGTAAAGAACTTCAACCTGTAGCCCCCAAGGGCCGGGTCATCTTTTGAAACATGAGTCCGGTCTTGAATTTAGTAAAGAACTTCAACCTGTAGCCCCCAAGGGCCTGGTCATATTTTGAAAGATGAGCCGGGTCTTGAATTTAGTAAAGAACTTCCACCTGTAGCCCCCAAGGGTCGGGTCATCTTTTGAAAGATGAGTCGGGTCTTGAATTTAGTAAAGAACTTCAACTTGTAGTCCCCAAGGGTCGGGTCATCTTTTGAAAGATGAGCCGGGTCTTGAATTTAGTAAAGAACTTAAACCTGTAGCCCCCAAGGGTCGGGTCATCTTTTGAAAGATGAGCCCGGTCTTGAATATTGTATGACTTGAAAAGAATCATACATTATCCCCCAAGTGTCAGGGATGTTGCTTGCAACAGTTCTGAAACTTGCCTCCCCAAATTTTTTTGCAGGAATCCTTGACCCGGGCCGACTCATCGTTAGCTGATTTAAAGAAAAACTCATCCAAACAGCAAGATGCTCGGGTAAATCTAAAAAGAAATATCGATCGGCCCTTGCTGACATGGATAAAATGAAGGCTGGTCATCAAAAATTTGAGAAGAAAGCCCATGCTGATCAAGCCGCCATCATGAAGCGGGCGGAACAAGCCGAGGAGAAGCTAGAAGCCGCTCTGCAAGAACTCTCCGGCTTGAAAAAGCATATCTCCAACATGACCCAAGCTATCTTCGGTAAGGATCAATTCCCTTCATATGAAAAGAGCCGCAAAAAGTTTTGCAAATACTAACTGTGACATGTTGTCCTTTGTAGGTCCGCGAGCCGCCAATCTCCAAAATGACTGCATTCTGAAGCTGAAGGCGATTTACAATTTTACAGAGCAGTTGTATACGGGAGGCATGATGATGATGAATGCGGTGATGGGCAACAAGGAGCCAATAAAATCCATCAAGCATATGCTGGGATGTCTGTCGACATTGCCACCTCAAGTAGAAGAACTAAAAAGATCAGCCGACCGCAAGGGAGCACTGACCACCCTAAACCGGTGTCTGGCCTATGCTCCCGAACTTAAGCCAGAGGAGGTAGCTGCTGGTTTCCAGAATTGAAAGATGATGAGTCGGAGTTCACCGAAGAGGATTACCACCGGTGTGTGAAAGAGTCTCGCTCTGTGGAGACTCGGCTAGCGTCCAACCTAGACTTGAACAAATACCAGGCGGCATATGATGAAAGCAATAAAAAGGTGACTCCTCCTTCGTACGAAGTTACCAGCCTGACTCCACGATGGAGTAAGAATCCTTTTGATTTTGATGCTGATCTATCTGTCATCCTGAGCGATGAAGATGAGTTTTTTGCCTTGACCGAGCGAAATTGGAAACTGGGCGACTTACATATCGAAAATGGAGAAAGCTCGACGCAGGGTGACCTAGAGGCGGCTTGAACTTACTCAGCATGAAATCGGTTCTTCAAAAACAATTTGATCTTTTTCTCACCAGGAAATGACGCCCGGTATGGCCGAGTGGGCCATGTAATAGTCTTTGGGTTTCAGGGAAACAGTCTCACAACCATACCTTATGCTTGAAAATTCTGAAGTGTCATCCTTTTTGTGAATTATGAATCACCTTTCCCAATCCTGTGTCATATTGTGAAGAAATACGTCAACCTGTTTTTTCAGGGAAAATATAATAAGCTGACTCAATGAATCGCGGTAGGTAATAAGCCGGTCCGGTGGGTCGCGGCAGGTAATAAGCCAAGAGCCGGCTCAGTGAGTTGCGGCAGGATACAAGCCGGCCCAGTGGGTCGCGGCGAGTGATAAACGAAGAGCCGACTGAGTGAGTCGTGGTGAGTGATAAATGAAGAGCCGGCTTAGTGAGTCGCGGCGATTTATAATATTTTTTATGAAACCTTTATGGCGGTGCCACAAAGATAATCATAAAATTCATCGGCTCGATGAGTCACGACAGGACAAGATGAGTTTGCAAAACTCTAGTGTTACCCCAAAAAAGGCTTTTGCAACAGCATAAATTATTTAGACCGACTGATCAGGTGCGAGTCAAGCTTCAGTGAAGCAGGTTCATGAACCAATGGTTTGTCTATTTTCAATGTGTTGGCTCTTGCTGGTACCTTTCATGTTTTAACCAAGGCAAGTTCAGGGTCCAGCAACGGATTGACTCGCCAACAGTACATGGGACCATAGGGCGATGTGTCCAACACACAGTCCAGTATAACCATTTGTAATGTGTTAATTTTTCGCTAGTCAAGAGGGTATTCAGGCTGATCTCAGCGAGAGGAAGCCCCCAAGTGATCTATGATTAGGGAAAACCCAGGCATAGGATTTCACAAGCGTCTATGCTCTTACTACAAAACAAGTTGGGAGCTAGTAGCCCCAAGTAAGCCAGTTTTAATTCTCAGAATCATATAAGGCGCCCACGTTTGAACCGTGCAAAGTGGCAACTGAGGTCCTCTTTGGCTTACCAGTATCCAGTTTTGAAATAAATGCAGCATGGCGACTTATGCTCTTTGATACTAATAGCGTCCATTCTTGGACGGCTTATTTGGAACAATAAAGGCTCATGCTTTCAAGAACCTAAAACGGCAAAGGACCTCGAAGTTCGTGGGCGGCGGCTTTATTGCTTTATATAGAAAATGTTACAAACTCAAAATTGTAAACATAAATAAGGAGCCAATGGCTCTAAGTGTAGTACGGCCGCAGGTGGGCGATGTTCCACGGGCGAGTTGACTTGGCATTTGTTGTTGGCCTATCCGGGCGAAGATCCACCAAGTAATATGAACCATTGTGGAGATTTTTGCTGATAACAAAATGCCCTTCCCATGGGGGATAACTTATGCATACAAGTGTGGTCTTGAATCAGTCGAAGCACTAAGACGCCCTCTTGAAAGGCTCGGCTCTTGACTCGGCAGTTGTGATAACATCGCAAATCTTGTTGATAAATCGCTGAACGTGACGCAGCCAAATCATGTTCCTCCCTCAAGGCATCCAACGAATCTTGACGTGCTAACTCGTTGTCCTGTTCCACATAAGCAGCGACCCATGGCGAATCATGTTTGATATCGCTTGGTAACACTGCCTCTGCTCCGTAGACCAAAAAAGGGAGTAAAACCCGTAGAACGATTCGGTGTGGTTCTGATGCTCCATAAAACTGACGGTAATTCTTCAACCCAACATCCTGGGGTATGTTCGAGAGGTACCTTCAGCCGGGGTTTTATCCCTCGCAGTATTTGTTGATTCGCCCTCTCTGCCTGTCCATTAGACTAAGGGTGTGCCACCGCAGAAACGTCAAGCTGGATGTGCTCTCTTCCACAAAACTCTTGCATTGCGCCTTTTGATAAATTAGTACCATTATCAGTGATGATACTATGAGGGTACCCGAAGCGAAAAATCAATTTTTTCAGGAACTTGACAGCCGTGTCAGCATCACAACTACTAACCGGCTCTGCTTCAACCCACTTGGTAAACTTGTCAACTGCCACCAATAGGTGAGTCTTTTTGTTAGACGACTTCTTGAAAGGACCAACCATGTCCAGCCCCTAGACCGCAAACGGCTACATGATTGGAATCATCTGTAATTCCTGAGCCGACACATGCATCTGACGCCCAAATTTTTGGCAACGATCACATCGGTGAACTATATCTTCAGCATATGCATGAGGTGTCAACCAATAAAACCCATGCCGAAAGGCTTTGGATATCAGGGAGCGTGACCCGCATGATGACCACAGTCGCCTGCGTGAATCTCGTTAAGAATCTCACATCCTTCCTCGGAGGAGACACACCTTTGAAATATCCCAGAAGTACTTCGTTTATGTAATCGCCGTTATGAATGACCATGGACTTGCATCGACGGACGATTTGGCGAGCTAGTAACTCGTCAGTAGGTAACTCTCCTCGTGCTAGATACGCTATGTAGGGAACTGCCCAATCCGGGGTAGCACGGAGAGCCGCCACAAGTTGGGACTTAGTATCTGGGACCACCAAGGCTTCCTGTGAAGGTAGCCTTACTGATGGGTTATGCAATATATCCAAAAATACATTAGGGGGAACTGGCTTACGTAAACCGAGTCGTGGAAGGGCATCTGCCGCTTCATTAAGTCAATGATCAATGTGATCCACTTGATAGCCATGAAAATAACCCACCACGTCTGACACGGCCCGCCTATAAGCCACCATCAAGCGATCTCTGGAATCCCATGTGCCAGAAACTGTTGTGCCACGAGATCTGAATTGCCCAAACACCTGACTCGGCTGAGATTCATGTCTTTGGTGAGTCGTAACCCATGGAGCAGAGCTTCATATTCTGCTGCATTGTTGGTACACGGGAACATGAGTCCAAGGACATAACAAAACTTGTCTCCCTGAGCTGAAGTCAATGCCACACCAGCCCCCGAGCCTTCCAGTTGTCTAGACCCATCAAAATGGATTGTCCAATACATGTGATCGGGTCTGTCTTCTGGAATTTTCAACTCGGTCCAATCATTGATGAAGTCCACCAGAGCTTGGGATTTAATAGCCGTGCGGGGAGTGTACCTCACTTGATGAGGACCAAGCTCGATGACCCACTTAGCAATCCGCCCTGTAGCCTCTCTGTTTTGTATAATATCGCCAAGTGGGGAAGAACTAACCACCGTGATGGGATGCTCTTGGAAATAGTGTTTCAGCTTTCGGCTTGCCATGAACACTCCAAAAACCAGCTTTTGCCAATGCGAGTAACGCTCTTTGGAGAGGGTTAGGACCTTGCTAACAAAGTAGACCGGTCTTTGAATCGGGTATTCCTTCCCTTCTTCCTTACGCTCGACAACTACCGCAACACTTACTGCCTTAGAGTAGGCGGCAATGTACACGAGCATAGGCTCTTTGTTGGTCGGGGCAGCCAAAATGGGCGACTTAGCCAACTATTTTTTCAGGGCTTTGAAGGCTTCATTGGCTTTGTTCGTCCAAACAAAATGATCAGTTTTTTTGAGTAACTGATAAAGGGGGATGGCCTTCTCCCCAAGGTGACTTATAAATCGACTTACGGCTGCGATACGCCCCGCCATGTGCTGAACTTGGTTGATGTTGGCCGGCTTGCCAAGCGAAGTGATCGCCTCAATTTTATCCGGGTTAGCCTCAATACCTCTATCTGACACCAAGAAACCCAAAAGCTTTCCTGCAGGAACACCAAAAACGCACTTGGTCGGGTTAACCTTCATCTTGTACACACGCAAATTGTCAAAGGTCTCCTTAAGATCCTCCAAAAGAGACTCCTTTTTCTGGGATTTGACCACTATATCGTCCACATAGGCGTGGACGTTACGCCCAATATGGTTGTGCAAGCAATTTTGGATGCAACGCTGATAAGTCGCCCCGGCACTCTCGAGACCATACGACATAGACACATAGCAAAAATCCCCGAAGGGTGTTATGAATGACGTTTTCTCCTGATCCGCCAAAGCCATCTTGATATGGTGATACCCTGAATAAGCGTCTAGGAAGCATAGTTGTTCACAACCCGCCGTAGAATCGATAATTTGATCGATGCAAGGGAGAGAAAAAGGATCCTTTGGGCAGGCCCTGTTGAGGTCAGTGTAATCGATACACATGCGGAAGGTGTCGTTCTTCTTGAGTACCAGAACCGGGTTGGCCAACCATTCGGGGTGGACTACTTCAATGATGAACCCAGCGGCCAAAAGTCGGGCGACTTCCACTCAAATTGCTTTACGCCTTTCTTCATTGAAGCGGCGGAGATACTGCCGAACCAGATTTATTTTAGGATCAATATTAAGGTGGTGCTCAGCGAATTCCCTCGGTACACCTGGCATGTCAGAAGGTTTCCATGCGAAGATGTCCCGATTCTCACGGATGAATTCGATGAGCGCGCTTTCCTATTTTGGATCCAGACCCGTCCCGATGGTGAACTGTTTGGATGAGTCACCGGGCATGAAATCCACCACCTTCGTGTCATCCGTTGGTTTGAATTTGAGAGGTGGCTCTGAATCGATTGTAGGTTTCCTGAGCAGCGTCATGTACTCTGGGTCAACATTAGCTTGATGAAACTTGAGCTCCTCAGCCGCACAGGCCAACTCGGCGTAGGCTGCGTCTCCCTCTTCTCATTCTTGAGCTATTCTCATGTCCCCGTTGACTGTGATAGTTCCCTTAGGGCCCGACATTTTGAGCTTGAGATAGATGTATCATGGGCGAGCCATGAAACGAGCGTAAGGCTGCCTTCCGAATAGTGCGTGATAAGGGCTCTTGATTTTGACCACTTCAAACATGAGGGACTCGCTCCTGTAATTAGATTATGTGCCAAAAGCCACATTAAGTTTGATCCGCCCGACAGGATATGCCGACTTACCTGGTACAATGCCATGGAAAACCGTGGAGGAGGGCATCAAATTCTTTTCCGAGAAATCCATTCGTCGGAAGGTATCGAAATACAAGATATTGATGTTGCTGCCGCCATCCATAAGTACTTTAGATAATGTGTAGCCCCTGACCTGGGGCGCCACAACCAAAGCCAAGTCGCCAGGATTATCGACCTGCGGTGGGTGATCCTCTCTGCTACAAATGATGGGCTGCTCCGACCTATTGAGGTACCTGGGTAGCGCCGGCTGAACCACGCTAAAAGTCATGTGTTTCACCTTTTGGTCCCTCTTGCACGTGCTAGTGGTGAACACGTGGTATTGCCCGTTGTTTAACTGTTTGGGGTTGTTCTGGAAGCCGCCGTCATCGTTCTCTGGCTAGGAACCGCCGGGGGTGGGGTTGCTGTCGAAAGGCGTCCTGCGGGTTGTGTTGCTGGTTGTCCCGAGCCGAATGCTGCCCATGATTAGGCTGTGACCCGCCCTGTGGACCCGGGTTAGGGTTTCCACCAAACGGATTCCTTTGTGGTCCGGCAGCACCGAAGCGTTCTTGTTGTCCACCATGGTTGCCTCCTTGCTCTCTCTTGAGTGTTTCGGCGCGAAACTCCTGCATCACGTAACAATCTTCCCAAGAGTGGGTAGTCGGGCCGTCAACCGTGGCGTGTTGCGGACACGGGCCCTTGAGCATCTCGTAATAGTTGCGTGGCTTCTTCCCGCTAAACCCCCTCTTCGGCTGACATTGGTTGCCATTTCCAGTGCTAGTGTTGGCAACGAAATCAGTAACGCCCTCCTGGGACCTCCTTTTTCCTTGACCCGCAGGGTGATGGTAGCCCCTTCCATAGAATTGAGAGTGACCTCTTGGCAACTCGCCTCTCCTCGCGGTGTTGATCTTGTCATCATCCTCCCTGAGGTCCTTAGAATCGTCTGCCTCGACGTATCTGGTCAGGGTGTCCATCAATTCTCCCATGTCCTGTACTTTATGCTTGAGTCGCCCAAATTTGAGCACCAAGGGCTCCTAGTGGCAGTTTTTCTCTAGGATCAACACGGCCTGAGCCGCCAAAATACCTTATGATGAATGGATTACCTCCGCGACTCCACGCGTCCAACGATGGGCCGACTCATCCGGACGCTGGACACAGTGCTGCAAGTCGACGATGGTCATCGGTCGTTTACAGGTTCCTATGAAGTTTTTAACAAAGCGTTCCTTCAACTCCGCCCAGGTGTTGATGGAATTGGGTGGTAAGCCTTTCAACCACATGTGCGTTGTTCCTTCGAGCATCATGGTGAAGTACTTAGCGCAAGCCGCCTCGCCCACATCGAGTATAACCATCGCAAGCTCGTAACTCTCAAACCACGCACCTCGCTCCAGGTCCGGCGTGTAGTTGGGTACCTTTCGCGGGCCTTTGAAATCCTTTGGCATACGCTCGTTATGAATGGCGGGTGCCAGGCAAGGTACTCCGACATGCCTTCCACCGGTCTCAGTCATCGCGGGAGATGGTATGGCATAGATCGGATAACCCTGACCCGCCACAGCCGCTGCTTCCACTTGGCGGGAGGTTCGTGCTGCATCCATAAGGTCATGAACCCTGGTGTCGGGTGGGTTGGTTTGTGGCAGATGTTGGTGTTCGCTGTTCACTGCCGGCGGGTTGTCATGGCGGCTCCTAGTGTGACTCGCCTCGGGCGTAGAGTGTAGCCGCTCACGGCTATATGAATATTGCGCAAGTTGCACCACCGCCATTTTTAGCATCTCAATGGTGTTTCTTGCCTCCACCTCGGTCGGAGAGTTCCCGTGGATGGGAAGGGATTCAAGGTGACAGGTCGCCGCCAGCATGTTGTCGACGGGGTTCGAGAAGTGGCCCCGAGGTGTCTGGCAACGCGTTGCATGAGTCTCCATGGGCTGAGGCGGAGGCCGAGCCGGCTCGCCTCTTATGGCGGCATGCCACGTCCGATTGGGATCCACTCCCGGCGTATGTGGGCTGTCGAAAAGCCGGGTTGGGTTAAGATCGGCCGACAGGTGATACGTCTCCAACGTATATATAATTTTTTATGGTTTCATGCTATTATCTTGTCAAACTTTGGATGTTTTACATGCCTTTTATATATTTTTTGGGACTACCTTATTAACTCAGTGCCAAGTGCCAGTTCCTGTTTTTTTCCATGTTTTTGACCCCTTTTAGAGGAGGATTTCCAACGAAGTCCAAACGGGACGAAACTGCCAAAAACATTTTTTCCGAAACAGAAAAAGATCGGTAAGCCCGAGAATCAGGGCAAGGGGACTGCAGGGACCCCACAAGCCCCCTAGCCGTGGCTAGGGGGCATGCGCCTCCCAGGCTTGTGGACTCCCTGGGCCACCTCTGCCCTAGGTCTTTCGCCTATAAATTCCCTAAAATCCCAGAAAAAATCAGGATATCACTGAAAGTACTTTTCCGCTGCCGCAAGCTTCTGTCTCCGCAAGATCCCACCTGGGGCACGTTTTGGTGCCCTGTCGGAGGGGGGATTCGTACACGGAGGGCTTCTTCATGAACACCATGACCTCTCTGATGATGCGTGAGTAGTTCACCATAGACCTACGGGTCCATAGCTAGTAGCTAGATGGCTTCTTCTCTCTCTTGGATCTTCAATACAAAGTTCTCCATGATCTTCATGGAGATCTATCCGATGTAATCTTCTTTCGCGGTGTGTTTGTCGAGATCCAATGAATTATGGATTTATGATCAGATTATCTATGAATCTTATTTGAGTTTCTTCTAATCTCTCTTATGCATGATTTCATGTCCTTGTAATTATCTTCGAGTTGTGGGATTTGTTTGGCCAGCTAGATCTATGATTCTTGCAATGGGAGAAGTGCTTGCTTTTGGGTTCATACCGTGCGGTGACCTCACCCAGTGACAGAAGGGGTAGCGAGGCACGCATCTTGTTGTTTCCATCAAGGGTAAAAATATGGGGTTTCATCATTGGTTTGAGATTATCCCTCTACATCATGTCATCTTGCTTAAGGCGTTACTCTATTCGTCATGAACTCAATACACTAGATGCATGCTCGATAGCGGTTGATGTGTGGAGTAATAGTAGTAGATGCAGAAAGTATCGGACTACTTGTCTCGGACGTGATGCCTATATGTATGATCATTGCCTTAGATATCGTCTTGACTTTGAGCGGTTCTATCAATTGCTCGACAGTAATTTGTTCACCCACCGTAATATTTTCTATTTTGAGAGAAGCCTCTAGTGAACACTATGGCCCCCGGGTCTACTCCACACCATATTTTCAGCCTTACACTTGTTCTTTGTTGCACTTCCCGCCTTCAGATCTCACTTTGCAATCAATCTTGAAGGGATTGCCAACCCCTTTATAGCGTTGGGTGCAAGCTCTTTGTGTTTGTGCAGGTACTCTGGACTTGATGAGATTCTCCTACTAGATTGATACCTTGGTTCTCAAACTGAGGGAAATACTTACTGCTCCTGTGCTGCATCACCCTTTCCTCTTCAAGGGAAAAACCGATGCAAGCAAGTCTCCGTCAATGTGTCAATTTTTGGCGTTGTTGTTTGAGAAGTAGCAAGAAGAATTTCTGGCGCCGTTGCCGTGGAGGATCAAGTCAAGAACTCATCCAAGTAAGTGTCGCAAACTCATCTCTTGCATTTACTTTGTTTGTCAGTTGCCTCTCATTTTCCTCTTCCCCACTTCACCATATTTGCCTTTTCCGTTTGCCTTTCCTTTGCTTGTATGCTATGTGCCTTCAATATGCTTGCATCTTCGCTTGCTGAATATCTAGTGATATGGATCCTCATCCACTTGCTAATCTCTTTAAGAGATCAAATTATGTTGATCCAGTTGCTAGTGAGTTGAGTGCATTTGACTTTCTCTATGGAGTTTTGCTTGAGATGCGTGTATCTGAAAATCGTGATGAAGAAATTTATGAAGTGATTCACGAGGGCGCCTTGAATGAAAAGCATGATGGCAATGGTTTCACTATAAATCCTATTAGTGTCAATCATGCCAAAATTATGTAAAACCCTAAGCTTGGGGATGCTAGTTTTGCTATGTCCTCTAATTGTTGCAATGATCATGAATGGGGTGATGATTTTTATTATGATCTTGAAAATTTGTTTAACCCTCATGATGATTATGATGTTTGCAATAATATTGAAAGTGGGTTTGGAGAAGTCATGACTTTAGTTGATGATAATCCCACTATTTTTGAAGAGCGTCAACTTTGCTTGCATGTGGATCATGAAAAGAGTATCCTTTTTGATAGCTATATTGTTGAATTTGATTATGATCCCACATGTAATTGCTATGAGAGAGGAAAATATTGTGGTAGAAACTTTCATGTTACCAAATTACCTCTCGTTATGTTGAGATTGCTATTGTCTCTTTCTTCTTCCTTGCATTTGGTAACTATTGGTTGTCTTGCCAATTTGTTTTATTATAAAAAGCCTATGCATAGGAAGTATGTTAGACTTAGATGTGATTTTCACATGCTTTATGATGCTCTTGTTGTGCTTCAATTCTTGTCTTTTGTGTGAGCATCATTGAATTATCAATGCCTAGCTAAGGGCGTTAAACAATAGCGCTTGTTGGGAGGCAGCCCAATGAATTTATTTCTTTTTCTTTCTGCTTTTTGCGTCCACACTATAATAATTCTGTTATGATTGTGTCTTTTGTGTTTCTTTTTTTGTTTGAGCCAAGCAAAACCTTTATGACTAGTCTTGGTAATGGTTGTTTGATCCTGCTGGAAAAAGAAATAAGCTTTTTGCTCATGAGATGATTTTTCATTTTTATTCAGAAAGATCTTTTGAGTTGATTCTTTTTTCTGCTGGTTGATATGCCTTTTCCCCAGTAAGTCATAAGTTTTCAGAATTTTGGAGGTACCATAAATATACGAAGTATACAGATTGCTACAGACTGGTCTATTTTTGACAGATTCTGTTTTTGTTGAGTTGGTTGCTTGTTTTGATGAAACTATGGTTAGTATCGGGGGTTACTAGCCATGGAAAAGTGAGAATACAGTAGCCCAACACCAATATAAATAGAAATCAAGATTGCTACAGTACCTAAAGAGTTGGTAGTTTGTTTTCTTGTGCTAATGATATCACGAGTTTCTGTTTAAGTTTTGTGTTGTGAAGTTTTCAAGTTTTGGGTGATGTTCTCATGGACAAAGAGATAAGGACCGGAAAGAGCTCAAGCTTGGGGATTCCCAAGGCATCCCAAGCCAAATTCAAGGACACTAAAAAGCCTAAGCTTGGGGATGCCCCGGGAAGGCATCCCCTCTTTCGTCTTCAATCCATCGGTAACATTACTTGGAGCTATATTTTTATTCACCACATGATATGTGTTTTGCTTGGAGCGTCTTGTATCGTAGGAGTCTTTTCTTTTTGTTCTGTCACTTTCATCCTTGCTGCACACCTATACAGAGAGACATGCACTCATTGTGATTTTGCTAGAATGCTCATTGTGCCTCACTTATATCTTTTGAGCTAAATAATTTGGCTCTGTGTGCTTCACTTAGATCTTTTAGAGCACGGCGGTGCGAGAGTTGGTAGTTGGCGTATGCTTTGAAAGTAGTCCCAAAGGTGATAGGTACCCAAATATGATACAAAAACCTCCATCTTCATGTGCATTGAGTAGAAAGAGAAGTTTTGATTCCTCTCAATTAGTTTTGAGACGTGGATTTGGTAATACTAAGAGTTATGTTAGTAGGGTGTTGTGAATCTAGAAATACTAGTGTTGAAGTTAGTGATTCCCGTTGCATGCACGTATGGTGAACCTCTATGTTAGGAAGTCGGGGCATAATTGATCTATTGATTGTCATCCTTTGTGTTGAGGTCGGGATTGGGCGATGGTTAACACCTACCAACCCTTCCCCTCAGAGTATGCGTTTAGCACTTTGTTTTGATTACTAAAAAAAAACTCTCGCAACAAGTATGTGAGTTCTTCATGACTAATGTGAGTCCATGGTATAGATGCACTTTCACCTTCCACCATTGCTAGCCTCTCTAGTGCCGCGCAATTCTCGCCAGTACACAAACCCACCAAAAGCCTCCCTCAAAACAGCCACCATATCTACCTACTATGGCATTTTCATATCCATTCCGAGATATATTGCCATGCAACTCCCACCGTTCCATCTCATGACTTGTGCCATCACTCTCATATTGCCATTGCATGATCGTAAGATAGCCAGCGATATGTTTCAACGTCATACGCCAAGCTAGATCGTTGCACATCCCGGTACACTGCCGGAGGCATTTCCTTTAGAGTCATTTCTAAGCTTTGAGCTGTGAGTAAATAAAAGTGTGATCATCATCATTATTAGAGCATTGTCCCATGTGAGGAAAAAAAGAGGACAAAGAGCCCGAAAATAAAATAAAAAGAGAAAAAAAGAGGCCTAAGAGCCCAAATAAAAAAAAGAAGAGAAGAGAGAAAAGGAGAGAAGGGACAATGCTACTATCTTTTTCCAAACTTGTGCTTCATAATAGCACCATGTTCTTCATGATTGAGAGCCTCTCGTTTCGTCACCACCATATGCTAGTGGGAATCTATATTATATAACTTGGTTTGTATATTCCAATGATGGGCTTCCTCAAAATTGCCCTAGGTCTTCGTGAGCAAGCAAGTTGGATGCACACCCACTAGTTCTACTTTTCAGCTTTCACATACTTATAGCTCTAGTGCATCCTTTGTATGGCAATCCCTACTCATTCACATTGATATCTATTAATGGGCATCTCCATAGCCTTTTGATAAGCTGAGTCAATGTGACCATATCCTCCTTTTTGTCTCACAAGCACCACCACACTTTATTCCACTTATAGTGCTATATCCATGGCTCATGCTCATGTATTGTGTGATAGTTATAAAAACTTTGAGAAAGTAAGAGTGTGAAAACAATTACTTGGCCAATACGAGGGTTGTGCATGATTTACATTAGTTGTGTGAGGATGATGGAGCATAGCCATACTATATGATTTTGTAGGGATAACTTTCCTTGGCCTTGTTATTTTGAAAGTTCATGATTACCTTGCTAGTTTGCTAGAAGTATTATTGTTTTCATGTCAATAGAAAACTATTGTTTTGAATCTCATGGATCTGAACACTCATGTCACATGAAAGAAGTTGCACAGGACAACTATGCTAGGTAGAATTCCACATCAAAAATTCATTCTTTATCACTTCCCTACTCGAGGACGAGCAGGAGTTAAGCTTGGGGATGCTTGATACATCTCCAACGTATCTATAATTTTTGATTGTTTCATGCTATTATCTTGTCAAACGTTGGATGTTTTGCATGCCTTTTAGATATTTTTTGGGACTAACTTATTAACTCAGTACCAAGTGCCAGTTCCTGTTTTTTCCATGTTTTTGACCCCTTTCAGAGGAGGATTTTAAACGGAGTCCAAACGGAACGAAACTGCCAAAAAGATTTTTTCGGAATCATAAAAAGATCGGGAAGCCTGAGAATCAGGGTAGGGGGCCTATAGGGACCCCACAAGCCCCCTAACCGTGGCCAGGGGGCCGCGCCTCCCAAGCTTGTGGGCTCCCTGGGCCACCTCTGCCCTAGGTATTTCGCCTAAAAATTCCTTAAAATCCCAAAAAAAATCAGGAGATCATCGAAAGTACTTTTCCGCCGCGGCAAGCTTCTGTCTCCGCAAGATCCCATCTGGGGCACGTTCTGGTGCCCTGCCGGAGGGGGGATTCAGACACGGAGGGCTCCTTCATCAACACCATGACCTCTCCGATGATGCGTGAGTAGTTCACCATAGACCTATGGGTCCATAGCTAGTAGCTAGATGGCTTCTTCTCTCTCTTGGATCTTCAATACAAAGTTCTCCATGATCTTCATGGAGATCTATCCGATGTAATCTTCTTTTGCGGTGTGTTTGTCGAGATCCGATGAATTGTGGATTTATGATAGGATTATCTATGAATCTTATTTGAGTTTCTTCCAATCTCTCTTATGCATGATTTCTTAACCTTGTAATTCTCTTCGAGTTGTGGGATTTGTTTGGCCAGCTAGATCTATGATTCTTGCAATGGGAGAAGTGCTTGGTTTTGGGTTCATACCGTGCGGTGACCTCACCCAGTGACAGAAGGGGTAGCGAGGCACGCATCATGTTGTTGCCATCAAGGGTAACAAGATGGGGTTTTCATCATTGGTTTGAGATTATCCCTCTACATTATGTCATCTTGCTTAAGGCGTTACTCTATTCGTCATGAACTCAATACACTAGATGCATGCTGGATAGCGGTCAATGTGTGGAGTAATAGTAGTAGATGCAGAAAGTATCGGTCTACTTGTCTCGGATGTGATGCCTATATGTATGATCATTGCCTTAGATACGGTCATGACTTTGTGCGGTCCTATCAATTGCTCGACAGTAATTTGTTCTCCCACCGAAATATTTGCTATTTTGAGAGAAGCCTCTAGTGAACACTATGGCCCCCGGGTCTACTCCACACCATATTTTCAGCCTTACACTTTTTCTTCCTTGCACTTTCCGCCTTCAGATCTCACTTTGCAATCAATCTTGAAGGGATTGACAACCCCTTTATAGCGTTGGGTGCAAGCTCTTTGTGTTTGTGCAGGTACTCTGGACTTGACGAGATTCTCCTACTGGATTGATACCTTGGTTCTCAAACTAAGGGAAATACTTACTGCTCCTGTGTTGCATCACCCTTTCCTCTTCAAGGGAAAAACCGACGCAAACAAGTCTCCGTCAACGTGTCAATTTTTGGCGCTGTTGTTTGAGAAGTAGCACCACGCGGCCGTAATGTCGCCTTTGGTGGATTGCGTCTGAAGCGCGCTGCTGTCGCTCGAGCCGCCACCCCTCAGCGTTCAGTCGTTCCGTCTCCGCAGTAATTAGGGCTTGCTGTCTTGCCATCCTGGATGCTTCTTCCTCGATGTCACGCTGGATTTTGGCCATGTTTTCCCTTAGTTTAGCCAACTCGGAGTTGACTATTTCCTGGTTTTGCGCCGTCACAACGATTGCGATGAGCTTGGCCGTTTGTGCAGCCAGGTCTGCCATGGCCTGAGTTGGAGTCTTTGACGACCCGGCAGTTTCATTGTTGCCTGCCAGGTTTGGCTGATGTGGTGTTTCCCCCGCCATGTAGATGGCAACTTGACGGTGCGGGCCCCTGGTTTCCTCAGAGATCCCTGCCTTCGGCAACCCCCCAAGCTGCCCTTCGCGGAGAGCGTAGATTGAATCTGTATCGCCCATGGATGACTCATCGTCTGAATTGACGGGCGTGACTCCCTATATCACCAGCTGATCCGGTGAGTCGATTCCCTGCGTAAAACCAACAAAACGTGATGCGACCGGTCCTGTCGCTTGATGAGACGGACGTACCGAGCCGGCTCGACGATGTCGGCGATAGTGTCCGGCTCAGGCACGGGTGCTCCGATCTTGCCGATGAAGATGTGGATCTTGCCGAAGGGGACCCTGTATCCAGATTCGACTGAATCGGCCTTAGGCCCCCATTGCGAGTTGTTGATGTAGTACTTCCCTCGGCGGCTCTTCATCATGATGCTGACCGCGTAGCTTCCTAACCGCAGAAGGGCTCCCTTTGAGAACTCAACTCCATCGTGCGTAGGCCCCACTGTGGGCGCCAACTATCGTGCTTTTGTCACAGCAGATGTCCTCGTGAATGGACTTAGTGAAGGAGCCATCACACCTTGGTGGCGACTCAAAGGGGGTGAGCGGAAGCGAGACTCAGAGTTACCCAGGTTCGGACCCTCATGTGGAGGTAAAAGCCTACGTCCTGCTTTGCGTATATTGATGGTGGATTCGATTACAAGGAGGGTGTAACTCGCCTGACCTAGCTCTCGATGATTTCTAACTTAATCTATTTGCCCCAGGGACTCGCCTTTTTATACAGGTTGAGGCCCCAGGGTTTACAGAGTTGGGCCACATTACAAATCGTGGCCTTCCTTTTCTCTAAGTCGCCGTGTACCTCAAGCCAAGGAAGACTCCTTGGCGTCTCATCTTCTTTGTCATCCTTGAACCGCCATCTGGCTCATGGGCCATGGCAGCCTTCTTACAAAACATCCCAACATGCCCCCGGCCCAAACCAAGCCTTATGTTGGTCATATATGTATGAGACGCCACTTTCCTGAACCGGACCATTAGGGCGGTCATACCTCATGTAATATCCCCAACACTAAGCATAGCACTAGATCGTGTTATTCGTCTGCTAAAGTTTCTCTAATGTCGATTGGGCAACTCCTGGATACCGTAGGAGTGCTTTGGGTGTATCAAACGTCACAACGTAACTGTGTAATTATAAAGGTGCACTACAGTTATCTCCAGAAGTATATGTTGGGTTGTACGAATCGAGGCTGGGGTTTGTCATTCCGTGTGATGGAGAGGTATCTCTGGGCCCACTCGGTAATCCATCATCATAATGAGCTCAATGTGACTAAGTAGTTAGCCACGGGATGATGTGTTACGAAACGAGTAAAGAGACTTGCCGGTAACGAGATTGAACAAGGTATACGGATACCGATGATCGAATCTCGGGAAAGTATCATACCGGTAGACAAAGGGAATTGTATACGGGATTGTTTGAATCCGTGACATTGTGGTTCGTCCGATGAGATCATCATGAAACATGTGGGAGCCAACATGGATATCGAGACCTCGCTGTTGGTTATTGACCGGAGAGGTGTCTCGGTCATGTCTACATGATTCCCGAACCTGTAGGGTCTACACACTTAAAGTTCGATGACGCTAGGGTGAGATCTCGGACGTCACAACGAGTTTCGGAATAGCCCGGAGGTAAATATTCATATATATGAAGTGGGGATTTGATCGCCGGAAATGTTTCGGGCGTCACCGGTAATGTACCAGGACCACCGGAAGGGTTCCGGGGGTCCACCGGGAAGGGACACCAGCCCCAAAGTGCTACATGTGCCAAAAGGTGCATGGGAACCAGCCCCTAAGTGGGCTGGTGCGCCACCACCATCAGCCCAAGGCGCACAAGGGTTGGAGGGGGCCAAACCCTAGGCGTGGAGGGGCTGCCTTGGGCCTCAAGGCCCACCCTAGGGAGCCACCCCTCCACCCTTGGTCGCCTCCCCTTGCCCATCGAGGGCTGCCTTACCCCTTAGGGTGGAAACCCTATGGGTGGGCACCCTCCTCCCTCTCCTCCTATATATAGTGGAGGGTTTGGGGCTGATTTGAGACACAATTTCTCTCTCTCGGCGCAGCCCTACTCCTCCTCCTCCTCCTCATCCTCCGTAGTGCTTGGCGAAGCCCTGTCGGAGTACCACGCAGCTCCACAGTCACCACGCCGCCGTGCTGCCGGAGCTCTCCCTCAACCTCTCCTCCTTCCTTTCTTGATCAAGGCGTTGGAGACGTCACCGGGCTGCACGTGTGTTGAACGCGGAGGCACCGTTGTTCGGTGCATAGATCGGAATCCACCGCGATATGAATCGCTGTGAGTACGACTACATCAACCGCGTTCTAGCAACGCTTCCGCTTAGGGATCTTCAAAGGTATCAAGATGCTCTACCCCTTTTCTCGTTGCTGGTTTCTCCATAGATAGATCCTTGTGAAGCGTAGGATTTTTTTGAAATTACTACATTCCCCAACAGTGGCATCCAAGCCAAGGTTCTATGCGTAGATTCTATGCACGAGTAGAACACAAAAGTTGTGGGCGCTGATTTTGTCAATTGCTTGCCGTTACTAGTCTTATCTTGATTCGGCGGCATCATGGGATGAAGCGGCCCAGACCGACTTTACACGTATTCTTACATGAGACTAGTTCCACCAATCGGCATACACTTGTTGCATAAGGTGGCTAGCGGGTGTGTGTCTCTCCCACTTTAGTCAGATCGGATTTGATAAAGAGGGTCCTTATGAAGGGTAAATAACATTGACATATTAATGTTGTGGCTGGCACGTAGGTAAGAAGCATTCTTTCTAGAAACCCAAATCAGCCACCTAAAACTTGCAACAACAATTAGAGGACCTCTAACTTGTTTTTGCAGGGTATGCTATGTGATGTGATATGGCCAAAAGGATGTGATGTTACATATGTGATGTATGAGATTGATCATGTTCTTGTAATAGGATTCACGACTTGCATGTCGATGAGTATGACAACCAGCAGGAGCCATAGGAGTTGTCTTAATTTATTGTATGAGATGCAATGCCATGTGATTACTTTACTTTATTGCTAAACGTTAGCTATATTAGTAGAAGTACTAGTTGGCGTGACGACTTCACAGAGACACAATAATGGAGATCATGGTGTCATGCCGGTGACAATGATGATCATGGTGCCCCGAAGATGGAGATCAAAGGAGCAAGATGATATTGGCTATATCATGTGACTATATGATTGCATGTGATGTTTATCATGTTTTTCATCTTATTGCTTAAAATGACGGCAGCAAAGATAAGATGATCCCTCATTAAAATTTCAAGATATGTATTCCCCTGAGTGTGGATCGTTGTCTCGAAGCACCACGTGATTATCGGGTGTGATATGTTCTAACGTTCGCATACAACGGGTGTAAGCCAGTTTTGTTAGAGCTTATCTCTCCATATGTGGTTTTGGTAATCGATGACAATTTCTATGGACTAATGGTTGCCGTAAGTTATATTTATGGTTGTCGTAAGTTATATTTATAGGATTTGTCCATAGGCACTTCTTGAAGTCCATCTATTGGGTTCAAGGAGTTTATATGATGACCAAGGTGGTATTCAAGTTATTATCCAAAGAATGGTCATAGAGACACAAGGTTGATCAAGATCGACATACAAAGAGTAAATCAAGATGATCAACACACAAAGCGTACAAGATGTACCGAGAGGGATCAAGTGATCCCATGGTATGGTAAGCATTGTCAATTACGTGTTTGTGTACTAACCCATGGTCTTCGTGAGAGTTCTATGTGGGGTTTGGTGTGTTTCCATGGGCTTGCATCAAGAGGAAGATCTCATACAACCATGGAGGATGACGTCAAGTGGTGATCGTCATCAAGATTACGTGTGCAAGTTCAAGTGGATCATCACGAAGATATCATGCTTGAAGCTTGCCGTCCATTGTAGTGGCAATGGACTTGTGAAGATATGCTGAAGAGCGGCTCACCCATAGTGTGTATGGGGGAGCAATCAACCAGTCTTCATCAAGCCAACACAATCAGGAAAGGTGGTCCATCTTGAGGAAGCCAAGATCATCGTCATCTAGCTCATGAGGACGAGGTGCAAGGTATAGGTTTGCCCTTGATAGGTTTTTTGTTTTAGGATTGATTGCCATACTCTCAAGGGGGGCTTTCAAGTGAGTAGCTTGATCGTATCGTTCATTAAGAGCTCAAACCATTTGCATCCTTGCATCATAATTCTAGGTTCTTGTTTTGTGTTTCTCTTTGTAAGTTTTAGAGCTTATGGTCATCTTCATGACAAGCTCGAGTTCATCGAAAACGGAGTCCATATGCATCTTCTATGATGTTTTTGATGTTGGGAGTTTTTACCGATCTTATTCGAGGAAGGGTTCTCACCATTTTCTTATGTGACTTTTCTCACTTATTCTTATTGATATTTCTATCAAGATTGTGTTAGTCCATGTCCTTAGATTTCCAAAAAACTTGGTTTCGTTGAATTCGGAGTCCATATGTGAAAGTTAAGGCAGTTTCTGTGGCGAGCGGTAGTACCGTTTGTGCCGAGCGGTAGTACCGCTCCCACGAGCGGTAGTACCGCTCCGTCGGACTTAATTTGCGCAACCTTTTTGCCTCAGCAAGGCTGGAGAACCTACCGAGCGGTAGTACCGCTCCCATGAGCGGTAGTACCGCTCTATGCGGGCTGTGAAGCATAACGGTTGGTTTTTCCCCACCTATAAAAGGGGGTCTTCTTCCCCATTGAACCTTATCTCTTCAGCTCATGTTCTTCCCCCATTGTTGACCTTCTTCGAGCTTGCTAACTGTCCCCTCCAATGATTCTTCTAGTTCTTGAGGGAAAAGAGAGAGGAGATCTAGATCCATATCTCCACCAATCACTTTCTCCTCTATGTGAGGGGAACCCCTTGGATCTTGATCTTGAAGTTCTTTGTGAGCTCCTTGTTCTTCCTTTCATATTTCTCCATTGCTTTTGTTGTTGTGGGGGGATTTGAGTGTGAGGGACTTGTCCACTTCGTGTGTTCTTTCCATTGCATTTGGTGCATAGGTTTGAGTTCTCCACGGTGATACCTGGAAGTGAAGTTTGAGAAGCTTATTATCTTTTGGTACTTAGTACCCTAGAGATTGTTCTTCATGGATGCTTTGGCGTCCTAGAAACTTGGTGGTATCTCTGAGCTCAATCATTATGGTATAAAGCTCCGGGAAAGCGTCGGGGTCTCCAATTAGGTTGTGGAGATTCCCCTGAGCAATTTGTACGAGTACCGGTGACCGCCCCAAGGGTTGCTATTTGTACGGGTTCGGTGACCACCCTCAAGGGTCCCTTAATGGAATCACGACATCTTGCATTGTGCAAGGGCGTGAGGAGATTATGGTGGCCTTAGTGGCATCTTGGGGAGCATTGTGCCTCCACACCGCTCCAACGGAGATAAGGATCCGCAAGGGTGTGAACTTCGGGATACATCGTCGTCTCCAAGTGCCTCGGTTATCTCTTACGTGAACCCTTTATATATGCACTTTACTTTGTGATAGCCATATTGTTTCTTGTCATATATCTTGCTATCACTTAGTTTTTTAATCTTTATTAGCATAAGTTGTTGGTGCACAAAGGTGAGCCTAGTTGTTTTAGGTTTTGTGCTTGATAAATTAACCGTTAGTTTTATTCCGCATTTGTTCAAGCCTAAACCGTAATTATTTTAAAGTGCCTATTCACCCCCCCCCCTTTAGGCGACATCCACGTCCTTTCAATTGGTATCAGAGATAGGTCTCTCTTTATTAGGTTTAACCACCTAGAGAGTAAGGATGTCAACTAGGTGTTTTGGATTCACTACCACTCTTAGTTTCGATGGCACAAATTTTGATGTTTGGGTAATTCGCATGCTTAATCACTTTCGGGTCTTGGACCCAAATTTAGAACGAATTGTAGATATGAGTTTTTCTCGTCCAAATGATTCTCAAAATATATCTTTAGAGGATGAAAAAAAATCTTATCTCGATGCTCAAGCTTCTAATGTGTTTTTTGATACTTTGAGCAATGTAGTTATATTTCAACTCATGCCATTCCCGGATGCTCATGAGTTGTGGACAAAGCTTCAAGATAAATATGGTACGTCCAAGATTTGTGGGAATGATTGTTCTCCCTCCACCTCCGTTCGTGTGGTCTTCTCAACTTCATCTACTTCACCTACATGTGGATTGCCACAAGGTAATGATATGGTGAGTAGTGGAGATCATTGCAATGATGATAGTGGGTTTATTGTTGATGATCCTTCATCACTATATTATTGCAATGCT
The DNA here is from genome assembly GCF_904849725.1 of Hordeum vulgare subsp. vulgare. Classification (NCBI taxonomy): domain Eukaryota; kingdom Viridiplantae; phylum Streptophyta; class Magnoliopsida; order Poales; family Poaceae; genus Hordeum; species Hordeum vulgare. Next base: position 382,014,012 of record NC_058520.1, on the reverse strand, counting down.
TCATCTTTGGGCGTTAACACTTTGAGCACTCTAAATCTTTTACATTCTTGTGTTGATAGTCCGTGCATATCATGTAAAAACTGCTTGACTAAAACTCATGATGATATGCTTTCTATATCTTGTTGCCATGATAAAAATGTATCTATTTCCTATAGTTGTTGTGCTAACAATGTAGAGGAAATCCATCACTCCATGGAACAATATGTGTCCTGAAATGATGCTTCAAGGGATCCCACATCATCATCTATTGTTTCTCACTTTTGCCTTATGGCTAAGGCTTCAAAGGTGTCTCCTACTGTGAATCCCAATAAATCTCATGATGATGATGTTGATGATAATGAGGATGAGGATAAAGATGAAGAGAGTGATGATATTACATCCTTCAAAATTAAGGGTGAGATGATTTTTAAATCTCTTTATAAGAATAAACTTGCTTGTTCCAACTTCATGGAAATCATGTCTATTGCCACTCAGGGCAAGAAATATATTGAGGAGTTGGAAGCTCATCTTGATTTGCATGAGGCCACCGTTGAGAGAATGGAAGGTTATTCTTGATAACCCACAAGTATAGGGGATCACGACAGTTTTCGAGGGTAGAGTATTTAACCCAAATTTGTTGATTCGACACAAGGGGAAGCCAAACAATATTCTCAAGTATTAGCAGTTGATTTGTCAATTCAACCACACCTGAAAGACTTAATATCTATAGAAAAGTATCAGTAGCAGAGTAGTGCGATAGCAACAGTAGCAACAGTAACACTAGCAGCAACAACAGCAGTAGCGACAGAGTAACAGTAGCAGCAGTGACAACAGTAGCGACAAAGTAACACAGCAAGGATCAGTAGGAAAAACTCGTAGGCATTGGATCAGTGATGGATAATTATTCCGGATGGTATTCATCATGCAACAGTTTTAATACTGAGAGATATGTAACTAGCTCCAGTTCGTCAATGTAATGTAGGCATGTATTCCGTATATAGTCATACGTGCTTAGGGAAAAGAACTTGCATGACATATATTGTTCATCCCTCCCGTGGCAGCAGGGTCCTAATGGAAACTATGGGATATTAAGGCTCTCCTTTTAATAGAGAACCGGAACAATGCATTAGCACTTAGTGAATACATGAACTCCTCATACTATGGTCATCTCCGGGAGTAGTTCCGGCTATTGTCACTCCGGGGTTGCCGGGTCATAATACATAGTAGGTGACTACAACTTGCAAGATAGGATCAAGAACACACATATATTAACGGAAACATAATAGGTTCAGATCTGAAATCATGGCACTCGGGCCCTAGTGACAAGCATTAAGCATGGCAAAGTAGTAGCAACATCAATCTGAGAACATAGTGGATACTAGGGACCAATCCCCGTCAAAACTAACTCGATTACATGATAGATCTCATCCAACCCACAACCGTCCAGCAAGCCTACGATGAGATTACTCATGAATGGTGAAGAGCATCATGGAATTGGCGATGAACGAAGGTTGGTGATGACGATGGCGACAATCTCCCCTCTCCGGAGCCCAGAAGGGACTCCAGATCTGCCCTCCATAGGAAGAACAGGAGGTGGTGGCGCCTCCGTATCATAAAACGCGATGAACTCTCCTCCTTGATTTTTTTCCGAACGAAGGGACTAAATAGAGTTGGGATTGGAGGCGGTGGAGCAATGTGGGCCCCACAAGCCTCATAGGCATGGCTAGGGGGACGCGCCAGGTGGGCTTCTGGGCTCCACGCTCCACTTCTCCGGTTGATTCTTGCGCCAGTATTTTTTATATATTCCACAAAAACTCCTCATAAATTTCCAGGTCATTCCGAGAACTTTTATTTCTGCGCAAAAACAACACCATGGCAATTCTGCTGAAAACAGCGTTATTCCGGGTTAGTTCCATTCAAATCATGCAAATTAGAGTCCAAAACAAGGGCAAAAGAGTTTGGAAAAGTAGATACGATGGAGACGTATCAACTCCCCCAAGCTTAAAGCCTTTCTTGTCCTCAAGCAATTCAGTTGACAAACTGAAAGAGACAAAAGAAAAACTTTTATGAACTCTGTTTGATCTTGTTGTTGCAATTATGCCTAACTCATATCAAGAATTTCAGCAAGATCATAATCAAACCACATAAGAAAATGACATCTAGGTCTCATGGTAAACTCATATCAATGGCATAATCAACTAGCGAGCAATAATAATAAGTTTCAAACGACAACACTTCAATCAAAACAATCATGAAGTAGTGTGAACAGGTGGTATCTCGCTAGCTCTTTCTGAGACCGCAAAACATAAATGCAGAGCACCTTCAAAGACCAAGGGCTGACTAAACATTGTAATTCATGGCAAAGAAGGTCCAGTCATAGTCATACTCAATATCAGTCAAAAGCAAAGCATAAAAATGACAGGGGTGCTCTCTAATTGGTGCTTTTATAAGAAGAGGATGACTCAACAGAAACATAAATAGATAGGCCCTTCGCAGAGGGAAGCATTGATTTTCGGTGGCATGCTTTCATTGTCAACGCAATGACCAAGAGTTTTCACCATCTTCCATGCTACACATACTATAGGCGGTTCCCAAACAGAAAAGTAATGTTTTGACTCCCCCACCACCGATCAATCACACTCCACGACTAGCCGAATACTCGGGTGCCGTCCGTACCAACAACAATCCAGGGGGAGTTTTGTTTGCAATTATCTTTTTGATTTGATCATGGAACTGGGCATTCCAATTACCGGCCCCTTTCTCGTGAGTGATAGTTAATAAACACATATTGAGGATAACACGCCTAGCATGGAAGATACTGATCGCCCCTTGTCACCACATGAGCGGTTCGGGCATGCAAAATAGATTATTTCTTGAAGGTTTAGAGAGTGGCACATGCAAATTTAGTTGGAACGGCAAGTAGATACCACATATAGGTAGGTATGGTGGACTCATATGGAACAACTTTGGGTTTATGGAAGTGGATGCACAAGCAGTATTCCCGCTTAGTCCAAGTGAAGGCTTAGCAAAAGATTGGGAAGCGACCAACTAGAGAGCGACAACAGTCATCAAAATGCATTGAAATTAACCAACATTGAGTGCAAGCATGAGTAGGACATAAATCACCATGAACATGAATATCATAGAAGCTATGTTGATTTTGTTTCAACTACATGCGTAAACATGCGCCAAGTCAAGCCACTTGAATCAGTCAAAGGAGGATACCATCCTATCATACCACATCATAATCATCTCAAGATTCATGTTGGCATCCAAGACAAACCATTATAAGCTCCTAGCTAATTAAGCATGGCATCAGAAACTATGATCTCTAAGTTGTCATTGCAAACATGTTTCTCTCACAACAAAGCTGAATCTGGAACGATGAGCTAGTCATATTTACAAAAAAATAGATCGAGTTCATACCAGCTTTTCCAGGCTCAGTCAATTCATCATATATCATCATTATTCCCTTTCACTTGCACGACCGAATGATGTGAACAATAATAAGAGTGCTCGTGCATTGGACTAAGCTGGAGTCTGCAAGCAAACACAAAAGAGAAGACAAAGTAATATGGAATCAGCAAGATCATAAGCAAACACAAAAGAGAAGACAAACATATATGCATGCGAGAGCCACTAAACATTGTAACCATGGTCTTCTACCTTGACCCAAAGAAAAAGAAAACTATTTACACGGGAAAGCTCCCAACAAGCAAAAGAAGGACAAGAAATCTTTTTGGGTTTTCTCAACTAGACAAACACACGAGAAGAAAGTGAGAAAAAGAAATAAACTAGCATGGATGATACAGCGGCAAAGTGTGAACACCGACTATCAAAGTGAAAGTGTGAGCATGAATATAGAGTCGGTGAGAAACACGTACTCCCCCAAGCTTAGGATTTTGGCCTAAGTCGGTCTACTCCCATGGTTGGTCTGCGCGATACCCAAAATCATAATGGGGGTTGTACGAGAGCGCGGCAGCCACTGCCTGAATAGCTGCCTCAGGGAGGCGAGCAACCTTTGCCTCCCTCTCATACTCCTCTGCCTCTCCTCTAGTTATATAATATCTCCGTTTTACCTGAAAGTCAAAGAAGGCAAGAGCAGGAAGGGTAATACAGAAAACACGTTGTCGGTTAAATATTAACGGGTATAGGAGGGATTCATTATCCCTCTCAAGGAACTCATAGCGTGTCATAGCGGCGCGATCAAGGAAAGTTGTATGGAGCGGGGGATCTCCTTGGCGGATGGGGTACTCCAAGAGAATTTGCTATGCGACTGGCGTAGATCCCACCAAATAAATCCCCTTCATTAGCATTATTATTCAGCCTCCTCGCGATTATAGCTCCCATGTTGAAACTTCTATCACCCGTTACTGCGCTCTTAAGAATACTAAGGTCGGGTGCGGAGAGGTGACAATGCTCAATCTTGCCGTTAATGCATGTACCTATGAAGAGGGCAAAGTAATGCAAGGCAGGAAAATGAATGCTCCCCATGGTAGCCTGCGTAATATCTCTAGTTTCTCCAACAGTTATACTAGAGAAAAAATCCCTAACCGAAGATTTAGGAGTATCATTGAGACTACCCCAACCAGGTATCTTGCAAATTCTATTGAAATCCTCTAAATCCATGGTATACGATTTTTCATAGAGATCAAACAGTACAGACGTATCAGGTCCAGTTGAAAATTTGAATCTACGAACAAAAGAGGCAGTGAGGGTAACATACGATTCACATTTATCAGAGATGAATTCTTCGAGTCCTACGTTGTGAACAAGTGTATCAAACTCGTCTTTGAAACCTGCCTCAATCATGAATTCATCAGAAGGACATTCACATGGTTGTACCTGTGCGTTCCTCTGTTGGTAAGGATCGGGCTCCCAAATCGCGAGACAGGGACCCCTCTTGCTTGAGGAACTACCATGATAGTTTCTCCTGAACATCTTCCTTTTCTGAAATTTTCAGTGACTCAAAGGAAAAGTGAACAAGGCTCAATGAAACTCATAGCAACTACTCCAACAAGTGCCTAGAGGCCATATCACGCATCAAAACTACTTGGGACCAGCTAAAATTAGCACGCAAAGTTCAATAATAGGGTCACCAAGGCAGCAAAAATACGCAACGTATAAGGCACTAGAGCAAAAACTAATTGGACCAATGGAGGAGTCACATACCAAGGAGCAATTTCCCAAAAACAGTTTGGTGAATGGGGCTTTGCACAAGGAGATCGAAAATCACAGCAAGAAGAGCAAGAACATGGGTTTGAGTTGCGAAACGATTTTTTCTTGAGGTAGGAGAAGCAGATGGGAGCTAGAATAAGTGGAGGGGGCACGTGGTCCCCACAATCCTGGTAGGCGCGGCCAGGGGGGTGCCCGCGCCTCCATGGCTTTTGGCCTACAGGTGTAGCCCCCTGACTAGCTCTCCGTCTCAGAATTTTTCAAACATTCCAGAAAAAATCATACTTGATTTTCACGGCATTCAGAGAACTTTTATTTTCGAGTTACTTTTCTACGGGACGCAAAAAGCAGAAAACAGGAAAATCTAAAGCTAAACCTATTATTTTTCTTCTAAGCAACCGAAGGTGAAAGCTTGGAACAGAGGTTTGTGACTCCTCGATTCATCCATCCCATGGTCATCGAAAGAAATCCGTCAATGAGGTTGATCAAGTCTCCTTGACAAACTTTTTCGAATCGCATAAAAAGGAACGGAGAATTTTCGAATAGTCACTAGGTTACCTCAATGGGGATGTGCATATCCCCAGCAAGCAAATCGTACTTGATCTTAGCACTAGGTATAGGGCATTCAAAGATCCCAATAAGAATCAATGAAGTTTTTTTCTATAGCATTGATGCAATGTACTCGATATTGTTTCTTTGGAAAGTGCACTGTATGCTCATTACCATTGACATGGAAAGTGACATTGCTTTTGTTGCAATCTATAACATCCCTTGCAGTGTTTAAAAAGGGTCTTCCAAGGATGACCGCCATGGCATCATACTCGGGAATATCTAGAATAACAAAGTCTGTTAATATAGTAACGTTCTCAACCACAACAGGTACATCCTCGCAAATGCCGATAGGGAAAGCAGTTGATTTGTCGGCCATTTGTCAACTTATCCAGTTCAAGTCTACAATAAAGAGAGAGAGAGTCATAACACTAACACCGGCTCCAAGGTCGCAAAAAGCAGTTCTAACGTAGTTTCCTTTAATGGAGCAAAGTATAGTGGGCACTCCGGGATCACCTAGTTTCTTAGGAGTTCCACCCTTGAAGGTATAGTTAGCAAGCATGGTGGAAATCTCAACTTCAGGTATCCTCCTCTTATTAGTCACAATTTCCTTCATGTACTTAGCATACGGAGACATTTCGAGCATATCTGTCAAGCGCATTTGTAGAAAGACAGGTCTAATCATTTCAACAAATCGCTCAAAATCCTCATCATCCTTTTTCTTGGATGGTTTGGGAGGAAAGGGCATGGGTTTCTGAACCCATGGTTCCCTTTCTTTACCATGCTTCCTAGCAATGAAGTCGTTCTTATCGTATCTCTTATTCTTAGGCTGTGGGTTATCAAGATCAACAGGTTCAATCTCCACATCCTTATCGTTGCTAGGTTGAGCATCAACATGAACATCACTATTGATATTATCCTTAGGCTCATGTGCATCACCAGATTGTGTTTCAGCATCAGAGACAGAGACACTGTTGGGATTCTCAGGTGTAACATGGTTGCTAGCGTGCAAGTTCCTATCATCTTTCTTTTTCTTTCTAGGATGACTAGGTGCATCAGTGCTAACTCCTTGAGAATCTTGTTCAATTCTCTTAGGATGACCCTCTGAATACAAAGGTTCCTCGGTCATTCTACCACCTCTAGTGAGGACTCTGGAAGAATTGTCATTCAACTCATTGAGCAAGTCATTTTGAGCCTTAAGTACTTGTTCTACTTGAGTAGTAACCATAGAGGCATGTTTACTCAGGAGCTTAAGATCACAAACGTTTCTGTCCACACAAGCACTTAAATGACTAAGCATATGAGCATTCTATTCCAATTGTCTGCTAACATAATCATTGGAACTTTGTTGTTTGGCAACAAAGTTATCAAATTCATCCAGGCATAAGCTAGCAGGTTTATCAACAGGAATATCACTCTCATTGAATCTACGAAGAGCATTTACCTCTACTACCTGTATCGGGTTATCAAGACCATGGATCTCTTCGCTAGGTGGTAGATTTTTGACATCTTCAGATTTAATGCCTTTCTCTTTCATAGATTTCTTAGCTTCTTGCATATCTTCAGGACTGAGGAATAGGATACCTCTTTCCTTAGGAGTTGGCTTCGGAGGTGGTTCGGGAATAGTCCAAGCATTTTCATTGCACAAGATATTATTCAATAGGATCTCAGCTTGTTCTACAGCTCGTTCCCTAAAAACACAACCGACACAACTATCTACGTGGTCTCTAGAAGCATCGGTTAGTCCTTTGTAGAAGATATCAAGTATTTCATTCTTGTCAAGAGGGTGATCAGGCAAAGCATTCAGTAGCTGGACGAGCCTCCCTCTAGCTTGTGGGAGACTCTCTTCTTCAACTTGCGCAAAGTTGTATATTTCCTACAAGGCAGCTTGCTTCTTATGGGCAGGGAAATATTTGTCAGAGAAGTAGTAGATCATATCCTGGGGGCTACGCACACAACCAGGAGCAAGAGAAGTGAACCAAGTCTTAGCATCATCCTTTAGCGAGAAAGGAAACAACTTAAGGATATAGTGGTGGTGGATCTTTTCCTCACTCGTGAATAGGGTGGCTATATCGTGCAGTTTGGTAAGATGTGCTACAACTGTTTGAGACTCATAACCGTGAAAAGGATCAGATTTGACCAGAGTGATTAACTCAGGGTCGACAGAGAATTCATAATCCTTATCGGTCACAAAGATAGGAGAAGTAGCAAACTTCAGGTCGTATTTCATCCTAGCGCTCAGAGATTTTTTTTCCACTTGTGCAGTAAATTCTCAACATCATAGCTATCCTTACAAGCAATAAAGTCCTCAGCAATCTTTCCCTTCATAACATAACCCTCAGGCATATCAGGCAATTCATATCTAGGAGAGCTAGTTCTAACAGGCGAAATAGCAGGTTCTACTTCAATAATCTGAGCAGTTTCAGAAGTATCATCACATCTAGCAGTAACTCTAGCAATTTGTGCATCAAGGAATGCACCTAGTGGCAAAGCAGTATCAAGCATAGCATTATCACGAGCATCATGGACAACAAAAGTAGCATCATCAAGCATAGGCGACACATCAATATTTCTAGCAGGAGGTGGTGTCACAAACTTACTCATAGCTGAAGGTGAATCAAGTGCAGAGCTAGATGGCAGTTCCTTACCTGTCCTCGTAGTTGAGGGCAAGACTTTAGTTTTTGGATCTCTCGGATTCCTCATAGTGATCAACAGACGTAAATCTCAAGTGACTCAGAGAATAGAGCTATGCCCAAAGTTGTCAGAATCGCGATTCTAAATAGGATCGCAGTTCAGTTGGTGGAATCATGAGTCGTAGAATCATAACTAACAAGATCGTAGAAACTTAGATTCTATGAGCAAAGTCGTAGAATCAGAGGGGGGTAGTTTGGATCGTAAGGTCTTAAGATTCTAAGACTTGAGTCATATTCTGACAACTTTGGCTATGCCTCCCCGGCAACGGCGCCAGAAAAAAGATCTTGATAACCCACAAGTATAGGGGATCGCGACAGTTTTCGAGGGTAGAGTGTTCAACCCAAATTTGTTGATTCGACACAAGGGGAAGCCAAAGAATATTCTCAAGTATTAGCAGTTGAGTTATCAATTCAACCACACCTAAAAGACTTAGTATCTGCAGAAAAGTATCAGTATCAGAGTAGTGTGATAGCAACAGTAGCAATGGTAACAGTAGCAGCAGCGACAGAGTAACAGTAGAAGTAGCGACAAAGGAACTTAGCAAGGACCAGTAGGAAAAACTCGTAGGCATTGGATCGGTGATGGATCATTATGCCGGATGGTATTCATCATGCAACGGTTATAACACGGAGAGATATGTAACTAGCTCCAGTTCGTCATTGTAATGTAGGCATGTATTCCGTATATAGTCATACGTGCTTAGGGAAAACAACTTGCATGACATCTATTGTCCATCCCTCCCGTGGCAGCGGGGTCCTAATGGAAACTACGGGATATTAAGGCTCTCCTTTTAATAGAGAACCGGAACAACGCATTAGCACTTAGTGAATACATGAACTCCTCATACTATGGTCATCACCGGGAGTGGTTCCGGCTATTGTCACTCCAGGGTTGCCGGGTCATAACACATAGTAGGTGACTACAACTTGCAAGATAGGATCAAGAACACACATATATTGACGAGAACATAATAGGTTCAGATCTGAAATCATGGCACTGGGGCCCTAGTGACAAGCATTAAGCATGGCAAAGTAGTAGCAACATCAAATCTCAGAACATAGTGGATACTAGGGATCAATCCCCGTCAAAACTAACTCGATTACATGATAGATCTCATCCAACCCATCACCGTCCAGCAAGCCTACGATGAGATTACTAACGAACGGTGAAGAGCATCATGGAATTGGCGATGAAGGAAGGTTGGTGATGACGATGGCGATGATCTCCCCTCTCCGGAGCCCATAACGGACTCCAGATCTGCCCTCCACGGGAAGAATAGGAGGTGGCGGCGCCTCCGTATCGTAAAACGCGATGAACTGTCCTCCTTGATTTTTTTCCGGACGAAAGGGACTAAATAGAGCTGGAATTGGAGGCGGTGGAGCAACGTGGGGCCCACAAGCCTGCTAGGCGCGGCCAGGGGGGTCGCGCCTGGTGGGCTTGTGGGCTCCACGCTCCACTTCTCCGGTTGATTCTTCCGCCGATATTATTTATATATTCCACAAAAAATCCTCGTAAATTTCCAGGTCATTCCGAGAACTTTTATTTCTACACAAAAACAACACCATGGCAATTCTGCTGAAAACAGCGTTAGTCCCGGTTAGTTCCATTCAAATCATGCAAATTAGAGTCCAAAACAAGGGAAAAAGAGTTCGGAAAAGTAGATACGATGGAGACGTATCAGTTATGAGCGTGATTACGCTAATGAGATCGCGGAGCTATCTCAAGCTCTTGAAAATGAACAAACAACCAAGGAATCTCTTGAGGAGACCTTTGCTCTCGAATTATCTAGATTAAAGTAATCTCATGATAGAGCTCTCGAGGTGGCTAATGATTTTAGAACTAAAAATTATAAGCTTGAAGTTGCACATGCTAAACTCCGTGAAGACTATGAGCACCTCGAAAATGGCTCAAGGGCTATTAACAGTTCGCTCATCGAACTCACCGAGTCTCATGCTCAACTTGAAGCTTCATATGCTAAAGAGCTTGCCAAGTTGCCTTATCCTCTTATTGCTAATGATGATGCTTGTGCTACTAACTCTACTTCTTGTGAAGCATCCATTTTAAAGGAGAATGTTGAGCTAAGGGCTCAACTTGAGTTGCTATCTAGCAATTATGGGAAATTGGAAGAAAGTCACGTAATGCTCAGAAGCTCTCATGATGATCTTCTAGCATCCCATAATGTGCTAAAATTAGCTCATGAGGCTATTACTACCAAGGTAACATCAAGTGAGCCTCATGTGGACAGTGGAACTACTTCTAGTCAAAATGCTATATTGCCATGTGCTAGTCCTCCTAATTCTTCTACTCATAATGATGCTACCTCTTGTGATGAATTACTTTCCTTGCCTTGTTGCACTAACAATGAAGCTTATACTTCCTCTAGTACTTGTGTTGATACCAACCATGTAGAGGAAATCGAAGAGCTCAAGGCCCAAGTCACTTGTTTGAAGAAAGACTTGGAAAAGAGTCATGAAGGGATGTCCACACTCAACAATGTCTTGTGTGGTAAAAAATCTCCTAATGACAAAGATGGACTTGGATTCAACTCCAATAAGAAGAATAAGTCAAAAAACTTCAAGAAGAAGGGCCAAGAACAAGTCAATAATTCGGCCAAGATTATTTGCTTCAAGTGCAAAATTGAAGGGCACCATCTTTGATCTTGCCCACTAAAGAAGAAGCCACAAAGTCACAAGCAACAATGGAAGCGGCCACAAGTTCAATCACATACTCAACTACAAGTTGAAGAAATGCCTCTTCCCAAGAAGACCCAACCCAATAGTCCTCATGTTGAGAAATCAATAGGGAAGAAATTAAAGGGTAGATGTTGCTATTTATGTCGTGAGAAGGGCCACTTTTCTTCTTCTAGCACGAGAGGTAATTTATCCAACCCAATCATTATTGATGATATCTATTCTTTTGGGAAGGATAAGGTTGGCAATGTGTTTGCCAGGTTTGTTGGTACTTAAAGTGGTGTCAAGAAAAGTACCATTTGGGTTGTCAAACCTATTGTGACTAACCTCTTAGGACCCAACGTGGTTGGGGACCAACAAGCTCAAACTTGACCAATAGATGATTGTGGAGGACATTGGAGACTTGGATACGTAATGAAGAATTAAGGGGTCTTCATCATTCATATTATATCAATCCAAGTCATTTGGATTATAGAGTTTCTATCTTATATCCAATGTGCCTCCTTACACTAACTTGTACTTAAACTGATTACATTGTTAGTTACTTCCCCTTTGCATGTTGTGGTTTTGTACCTTTCATGTGTTTGTATATGTTGTGATTCCAACTTGCTTATTTTGAGTAATTGAGTATGTGTATGTTCGTTTGCACATCATGTACATGTGAGTCTTGTATTGAGCCTTTTTGCATCTTGTTTGTATCTTTGTTGGCTCTTCTGAGAGATTAATGGATTATACCATTGTGAGGGAGTGATGTGCTTTGCACACCTCACAATTTCATAAATGTGTATACATGGGAAATACCACTTAGTATTGATATTTCAAGATTATCTAGTTTTTATGTGGTATGTCTTACTCATGAGAATTTCAAATTCTATATGGTTCATTAAATATCTCTTGTTGGTTTTAATTTGTCACTTATTAATATTGTTGGGTTTTCACATTATGGGGGAGTAATATGCTATGTGCATATTAAAAGCCTAGAAAATGTGTACATTTAAAGTATTGCCACTTAGTGTTGATATTGTAAATTATCTTGTTCCTAAGTGTCATGTTATCTCTACAAGTGTCATTTGTTTGCGTTTTAGGGATAAAAGATGATGTTGGGTATATTTGTGATCTACCAATGACTATTATTTCCAAAATACTTCTTGTCATTGATAATTGGTATTTCCTCATGTGGTAGAAATATTAACATTGAAGACTACGCGGCGGTTGAGCGCAAGTTTTTTGTCCCCAGACTTTTCCTTGACACGGGTGGCGGTGGAGGGTCAATTCCGTCAGTGACGTTAGCCGGCGGCTTCCGTATCCATTCTAGACGAAATCAAGGGCATTAGTGGCAGTGGCTGGAAGAGATGGTGCCTCGGGCGAAAGTGGGAGGAGCCGAAATTTATCATAGAAACTCAAGCTACCGTTAGGAATAATTTGTTAAATTGTTATTCCTCTAAATGTTAAAGAGTCCGGCCAGGTGTGGTTAGCTGCTCATTTTGCTCCTCTAAATCCTTTTAAGGGATCGCCTCATAGTGAGTGTTTCGATGACGAGCAGTTGCGGTTGGTTTTTCGATGATATTCTGAACTCGCGTTTTTCTTTTTAGTCTACTTTATTTAAGTTGGGTCACACAAATTTGTATTTTCGTTAAGATAAGTAATGGAAAAAGTTATGTCCGGATCAAAATAAAACTAGAGATGCCCATGGTCCCTGAGGTTGACAAGATGATGAGAGGCCTGCTATCACCGATCTAATTATTGCATCTACTCCATGTGTCCCATCATATAAGCGTCTGTTAATATGTATCGATGGAGTATTGCAACCAATATGCTACGGAGGGAGTACTAATTAACACCTTGCACGGTCGATACGCTGGTTGTTGTACAATGTCCACGCAACATTTCGTTCCGAACGTACGCAAAATGTTACACCGTCTATTGTATATGTACCCTGTAAGAATAATCAAAACACGCACCGATGCTGGTATTACTACATGAGTATAGCAGAGTTAATATAACGTTGATTTTTGTAGGCGTGTACAAATGATTGCTAAATTAGTAAGTAGAAGAAGGTAGTGCATGTGCATGCACGACGCGCCGTGTTTAGAAGAAACACTGTCCAAGTAGGCAGAACGGGAAGGGGGTCTCCACCGCGGTCCCACCGTCAGTTAGGCCCATGCCGCTGCCGCTGCCGCTGCGGCCGCTCTCGAACTCCGGCACCTGCTGCACCCCAGAGCTCGCGGAGGGCTGCTCGAAGGTTGTGAGTTTCAGTGGTATCGGCTCCGCCCATTGCCAGACTCTGACCCCGCCCATGGCCGCGTCGCCGAGCGCCAATAGCGGTGGCGGCGGCGGTGAAGGTGCGGGCTGAAGAGGAAGCGCGATGGGTAAGGAAGTAAAATCACGGGAAGGGAACTGCATGCGCTGGCGCTTCTTCTCGGCTGCCTGTTCGAGAAGGTGGAGCGAGGTGGCGCTGGGATCCTCGGCGAGCCGGGCGAGGAAGGACATGAGCCGGTCAGGCCGCCGCTCCGTCGCCTGCAGTCGCCGGCTCATCTTCGCCAGCTGCTCCCCGATAGCCGTCTGCTCCTTCCGCAGCCTCTGAACCTCCTCAAGCAGCGCCTCACTCTCCTCCTCTTCCTCTTCCTCCTCCACTTCGTCTCCCATATTGGCCACCACGTGCTGGTGCTGCTCAGCGCCGCCGACTGCAGAGGAGCAGGAGGCGCCAACACCGGCCTCGCCGCGCTTCTTGCGGCGCACGATGCGCGGCAGCAGGTGCGTTTGGCCGCGCAGAAACGACTCGTGCGCGAACTCCCATCGGTCCGGGTGCACCTTCCGGAAGCCCTGCGCAACAATTCCATCCAAGCAAATTAAGCAGACATTACTTCTAGCAAGTGTACAGTGCACGTGCAAAGCTTAGAGTACCCTTCGTACAAGCAAGTTGTACTACCATTTGAAGACCACTCCTAGTCCTTCCTTACTAGGACAACACAAGACAAAAGACGGCGGCACGGGAAGCCTCACTAGGTAGGATAGGAGTACTCACATATGTGTTGAGCTGGCGGACGAAGCTGGAGAAGTTGCCGTGCTTGAAGAAGCAGGGGAGGAGGAGCTGCGAGAAGCCGGCGACGTCCGGGACGAGGAAGCTGTTGTTGCCCTTCCCCCACCTGACGAGAGCGTCCGTCCTAGGGTCACACACCATCTGGTACGTCTTGGCCACGAACGGCGCCGTCTGGAAATCGCCGTGGCCGCACCCGATCAGCCCCAGCGCGAGCTCCGTATGGAGGCTGTCCATCCTATCTATGTACCTCCTGCGTACTTGCCTCAGGCACGGGGAGTTCCCTCTACTCTAACTCACCCGCAGACGTCAAAATCCCTCAAAAGGCAGGCAGGCAGGCAGGCAGGCAGGTGTGGTTGCTTGCAGAGAGGGGCCGGGCTACGCCCAATTAGGCTATGGTTACTAATTATGGGCAGCGTGCGTGACAGGAGGACATGGCTAAACTAATAACCCATGTGATGAGCTTACCTGTTCGGGGTAATCTATATATATAGACGTCTCTGGCGCTTGGAGAACGGGACAAGTGTCGAATTGCTGATCCTTCACATAGACTACCAGCATGTCGATCGATCCCCAGCCTTCTTGGCGTCGCCATCGCGTGAGATTTCCGGTGATATATAGGAGTACTATAATTAAAACCGTGCCGCCTTTTGGACCAGAGCGTGCTCCAACAGTGCAGACAATGAGGAGGTGACGCGCCGTCCCGATCGCATCAAAACCCAGCTAACCCAACTGCCTCGATCATCTTTTTTTTTCCTTTCGGAAAGGAACTGCCTCGATCATCTGGTGCGGTCTCTCTCAAGCTCGCTCCTCTCGATCTGGCCGCGGAGTAGGGGCTAGCAGCTTAATGGTTGCCCACTTGCTCCTCCAGCACTGTGCTGGTAATGTGATTGGTCGCCTCGATCAACTGTACACTGACTGAGAAGGTAGTACAAACACTAGCTTGTACTAGAAAAATGTAAAGGTCACTAGCTCATTCATGGACCCGATTTAGTCCGTGCTAGCGTGCCACCGGCCGACGAAACACCACCGGAAAGGGGTGAAAGGCGCGCGCTGGGTTTGGTCCTGACAAGATGCTCGCATACGTGCCACGGATGGCTGATTAATTAGCTAATCCATAGCATATATTAATTCGCGGCCAATCAAAGCGACCCGAGTGGACAGTATCAAATGATAATGCGACAGATATGGGACTATGCCTGTAGCAACAAAATATGGGCGGGCGAAAGCGGCCAGGCCCTCGCCTCATGCCCTTTACGGGATTGATCAATTAAAGTACTACGAGGCTATGATGTAGGTGTGCTCTCTTCGAAAATATCTTGTCTCCTACAAGGCTTTTGTGAGTGGATGGGAATAATTGGGATCAGTCGTGCTGCCTCCTCGCGTTTGGTTGGTGCCAAGACTCGCTGAACTCGTGCTCCTTGACCCTCTTTTCAAAAAGAGACGTTTTCTTGTATTTCCTCTGTCTTAAAATAAGTGTTGTAAATTTATAATTAAATTAGTATAAAATTTATATTAAATTATCCATACTTATTTTAAGACGGAGTGAATACTATCGACTACCTCCGTTCTAATTTATTAGTCCTCCTCGCATTTTGAGTTATATTTTAATCATGATTTAATTAATAAAATATAAATTATATATAGAAAAAATATAATCATTGACAATCACATTCAAATACAAATCTAATAATATAATTTTTTATGACATGTATTGACATTTTGATACTCAAATATATGATCAAACTTTGACACAAACTGCAACAGAGACTAATAAACCAGGACGGGGTAACACTCATCTTGTGTTCATGTGGTGTGAGGGCATCTAGCAATCAAACTTGGCAAATCTATCCCGTTAAACGCTCACGGACGTGTCCGGGCACCTCAAATCCATACAAACTCATGCAACTACGTAAAGGATGCATTACACACATCACCCAGCTACTACATTTGGACATTGCCATCGGACTACCAAAAGTTGGCATGTTTAACGTACATGCTAACTAAGGAGAGGATCATCCACAGCTGACCTTGCCCTTTCCAGCACCCTTGTTGTCCTTCTTGCAAACCGGTCGAAAAAACAGTAGGGATCGAGCCGGATGTGCTCATCGTCGGAGCTGTCAGAATCGTCATTGTCCCCCATCTCCTCCTTGGGGGGGCAGTCCGGCCATGGCATGGACCGTCCCGATTCTGCTCTCGGGGGAAGGCGCGATGCCGTTTCTTTACAATGCAGATGTCGATGGCTTCCTACTTCACAATCGCGTGCACCGTTGCATCAGCCGCCGCGGCCATGTCCGCAGCACGGCGGGCCTCGGCCACGCTCATCCTCTTCTTCCCACGGCGGGAACACTAGTCCCGGTAGCACTCATACTCGAGTGAACCAGTGATGGGGAGATTTGAAAGCTCTCGGGAGGATCGCAATGATTCAGCCCCGGAGGATCCGACCGCCCGATGTGCCAACGCAATGGAGTCACGCCGGACAGATGCATGTTTGGGTTGTGCTTCTTTTTACCAGTCCATGAATGGTCGTCTGCTCGGGCGTATGAGGGACGTTTGAGGAACCCAACTATAGACGCTCTTAGGGCATCTCCAACACGAACCTCTAAACCGGACAAAATATATGTCCAAGGAAGCATGACACGTCTGCTTAGTGGCACGGGAGTCAACTATCGAACTGGGTCCACATACATTTGAAATAGGCTTTGAACAAACTGGATGATTTTCATTTAAATTGGACCAATTCATGAAATTTTCTGCATATCTCATTAAACAAAAGCGTATGTGAAGTTAACCTAGTATAAATCTTCACCGACGCATGTTGTTGGTGAACTAAAGAATAGGGACCTTTAGCATCCTAACTTGTGCACACATGATGACGAGATGATGTATATACTTCTCGCACCTCATTGGTTACCCCAAGTGGAAGGTTGAGATGTAGTCAGCAGCAAGTTTTCCCTTACACGGAAACTTTAAGGTTTATCGAACCAAGAGGACTCCTAGGATCAACAAGTAGGTGTCTTCCATCCTGGCGCTAGCAGAAGACGTGGACCTGCACACACAACAAAAAAGTTTGCTCCCAATGAGTACAGAGAGGTTGTCAAACTCTCCGGCCTTGTAGTTTGCAAAGGATCAAAAGACAAGCGGGAAAGTAATAGTGATTGCAACAGAAAAGTAAATGAAAACGGTAAATGATGGAGGTGTAAACAATGATGGTGATATGCACCGGAGTCACATGATGTTCACTAGTGATGTCTCTCTCCCAGAAGACGATAACAAACTATGCTTGGGTAAACAAATCACAGTTGGGTAATTGACAGAATAATGAACGCACCGCAATGCTAATTATGCTACTTGATAGTTAGAGGTTCAATAGTAATGGGCAGTACACCAAGACAAGTAGATTGTTTATTCATCAGCATCTACTTACTAATCATCCACCTTGAGATATCTATCCAGGACATCTCACCGGTATTAAGTTGTGAGCCCGACCCAAAGTGTATACTCAAAGCAACAGACAACTACATTAACGAACTATGCGTAAGGTAAACAATCCTTGCAACCGTGGTCACAAGCACCGTTGTTTTCTCCCTGGTGGCAACAACACATCCCCTAGTCTCATATTTCTGTCACTCAAGCTAGACATTGAGGGGCATGAACCCACAATCATGCATAACGCTCCCTCTTGGAGTTACAATCTACTACACGACCAAAGCAACAAAAAGCAACGAAGAACATGCATGAATCACTAAGGAACATAATATAAAAGGATAATCAAATATATAACTCATCACAATCTGAACATAATCTCATAATCCATCAGATCCCAACAAACCGAGCATAGCAATAGCAAGAGAATTACATAGATGCCTTGATCATGTAGGGCAGCTCACAAGGACTAACAATTGAAGCACAAGATTGGAGAGAAGACATCACATAGCTACTGGTCATGGACCCATGGTCCAAGGAGGACTAATCATGGCACGTCCAGGAAGCGTCCATGACGGTGGAGAACCTCCCGGAGGTCAATCCTCCCTCCGGCAGGGTGCCGGGAAGAGGTCTCCTGACGTTCCCAATCTCGGAAGCGCTGCCGCAGCGGAACGATGGAGAAATTAGCGATTCTGGAAGTTGTGGAAGGGTTTCCTCTCGGAGGACTAAATATAGGACAAAGGAGGGCACCGGAGGAGGTGGGGCCCACCCAGGCGGCCTCTTGGCGCGACCAGGGGGTACGCCGCGCTAGTAGGTTGCCTGGGCGGCCCCTGGCCCCCCTCCGGCCCATCTTCGGTTATCTCGAAGATTCCGTTACGCTGATTTTTTTAATATTTTTCTTGGAATTTTTTGGGCTTCGAAAACTTGGGTAAAAGCCCCTGCAAAATCGAAATCAGCACACAGAAACTGGAACTGGGTGCACTGAGTTAGTAGGTTAGTTCAAATATGTGTAAAACGATATAAAAGTGTAGCAAAACATATAACACCGTCACCCAAAAGATCATGGAACAAGCAGAAATTATAGATACGTTTGGGACGTATCAACACACGACCACGACCTCTAGCCCGCCAAGGCCTTGTCGGGAAAACACCAACCTCCAAACAACACCAAGCAAAGGTAAAAGCAACTGGCGGGCCTCCTTGCCGGTGGATAAGGCCCGACCGCAGGCGCGTCCGGCAAGATCCCTAATGCTTAGCCATCGCTCCACATCACGAGGCTCATTGTCTACATCAGCTAGGTGTCGAGCGGGCAAGCATTTAGGTAGAGCTTGTCGGGACACGTGGCAGCTCGGTAGATTTAGAGCAGTTTTAATGACACCCATCTCACGACGTGGCAAAACTAAAAACGGTAGCTAAGCGAACAACACTAAAGGAGAGAAGATCCTTACTAGGAGACAGCGCTGGCGTGACGCCTCACGGTGTATTTAATGCGCCTATTCTAATCAACTAGGATTAGGCATTTCCCGTTGTAGCTCTTGTCAGTAATTTGGTAGCTATAGTATCTACTTTTTACCCTGTGTATTGACCATTTTAGCCAGCGTGGTAACCCCTTTGCCTATCAAAGGAGGTCCATGGCTACCTTTACGGAGGTAAAAATCCTGCCCATTTGGATGTGTAGTAGCACTCTCGAGCATATTGTCGGTTTGTTGCGGTCCTTGTAACTTGGGAATACTCACATAATCCACAACATAGAGGACATGGGGTTTTACGCTTATGAGCAGCTCTAAGCTGTCTAAACCTCGAGCGTGTACGAGTAGGTGATGCACTTTGTGCCTGTGAATCCCATAGGCCTCATAGATTGTCATACCCCGACATCTTTGGTGCGCTAGGTAGGGGGTCGCGAAGGCGTCCATGGCGATGGAGAAGCTCCCGGAGGTCAATCCTCCCTGTGGTAGGGTGCCGGGAAGAGGTATCCTAACGCTCCCGATCTAGGAAGCACTGCAGTGGCGGAACGATGGAGAAATTCACGATTCTAGAAGTTGTGGAAGGGTTTCCTCTCAGAGGACTAAATATAGGCCAAAGGAGGGCACCGGAGGAGGAGGGGCCCACCCAGACAGCCTCATGGCGCGACCAGGGGGTAGGCCGCACCAACAGGTCGCATGGGCGGCCCCTGGCCCCCATCTGGTTCATCTTCGGTGATCTCGAAGCTTACGTTACACTGATTTTTTATATATTTTTCCTGGATTTTTTCGGGCTTCGGAAAATTGGGTAAAAGCCCCTGCAAAATTGAAATTAGCAGACAGAAACTGGCACTGGGTGCACTGAGTTAGTAGGTTAGTCCAAATATGTGTAAAATGATATAAAAGTGTAGCAAAATATATAACATTGTCACCCAAAAGATCATGGAACAAGCAGAAATTATAGATACGTTTGGGACGTATCCACATCTTCAAGCTTAATTTCTGCTCGTCCTCGAGTAGATAAATGATAACACAATAATTTCTGTGCTGACATGCTAACACACATATAAGAACTTCAACGTAAAGCAAGTAAGCTATGTAATTCAAGTCAAGACAATAACAATCAAGAGTGTATATCCAGTATTGAGTTTAGCAAAGTAAGAACATAAAGGTGCAAGAGCTCTCGCAGTCCGTGACTCAAATGGCTCTAAATGGTGTTTGCGTACAAACAGTGGGAGATGGGTTGAGATCATAAAATATTTTTTAATTTAGAACTCAATCTACTAAAATTTCACACTTGGTCTCCTTCGAAATCTTATTTTGACTCATCCCAAGACCACTAGCTAGACACAAGTCAAAATTATCTGCTGCCTTTCGACTTTGAGCATTCATGCAATGGATGAGCGTAAGCAATATATGTCGGCACTTAGGATGGCAAACATAATAATGATGGGGAAGGAAGACAAAAAGGGTGTGAAAGACTCACATCAATGAGGACAACCATAGGCAAGAGAAAGCGAAATGATAAATATGATGTGAGGAGTAAGGATTGCCATATAACGGATGCACATATGAGCTAAGGTAAGCTCTCTAATGGAACTAGTGGGGGTGCATCCAACTTGTTTGCTCATGAAGAGCTAGAGCTCATTTGAGGAGGCTCATCATTGAAATATGCAAACCAAGTTCTATAGTGTAAGGGTCCCTACATAGTTATGCATGAGTGATAATCTCTATGTAGTACAAATATAGCAATGGAGTACGAGTGTGGATCTTTCAAAAGGAATAGTAGTGTTGCCCCCTTCTCTCTTTTTATTTCTTTGTTCTTTTCTCTTTTTATTTTTATTTTTTTGTGGCCTCTTTGTCTCTTTCTTTTTATCTCTCATTTGTCCTCTTTGGGATCTTTTGTTTGTCCTCTTTGGGATCTTTTCCTCACTTAAGGGCAACACTCTATGTTTTACATGAATAAAAAGAAGATCATCACACTTCATAAGAAGTACTCAACATAAAGACAAGTGAAAACTATCATGATGTATGCAAATGTATGCCTCTGCCAGTGCAGCAGGATATGCAATGATACTAGCGCATCATGTAGCAATAATTGGGGCAAGGCCCAACTATCATGCGACTCTACGATCAAGCAAAAGCATGTATGACATGAAGATCAAGTCATGAGATGGTGGATGTTGCATGGAAATGTATCTCAGAAAGGCTATGTAAATTCCTTAATAGGTAGGTATGGTGGCTGTTTTGAGGAAAGATATAATGAGGCTTATGTATGCCATAGCGTATCATGTCATGGATTTGGACGCACCAGCGGAGTTTGCACCAACTCTCAATGTGAGAAAGGGCAATGCACGGTACCGAAAAGGCTAGCAAAATATGGATGGTGGTAGTGCCAACAATCGAATACTCACATTAGTCCGAAGAACTCATACACTTATTATTGGTAAATCTCTATCTAGTTAGGAAATTCACAAAGAGACAAGTACCCCGAGGAGGAGTGTTTGGCGGTTTGGTTATCCTTGCGCATCCTCGACTCATGGTAACGTGACGGTACTCTATATATTCCAACCCCTCCAGAGGTTAGCGATCAATTTAGTAGCTAGAGTTCTCAACTAATTTTTAGTTTTTTGAAAAACACATGGATTTCCCAAAATACGACCTATCACTAATAGGCTCAAGCTCTTGGCACCAATAGTCCAAACATTACTCAAATCAATACCTTAAAACTATTCCAAGTTACTACTATACTTAAATAGCAACCTCAATTACCTACTCATGCAAGACGCACAACTCAGTGTAACGAGCCAACTCTCTAAACAATATAAGCATGATAACCCCAGAGAGTTCCAAAAGAAACCTAAATAAAAGCTCTTAAAAATATAAGCATGAAAACTAAGAGCTAAGCATGATAGTAGCTATGGAAAGATGGAGAACACAAAAAAAGGATAAGCATGAAAACCTATGTTGTGTTCTAGAGTGGAATGGAGTGTGTCTCTCTCCCAAACAAGGTAGGCTAGGTTCCGGCTTGTTATGAACAGCAAGCAAGACTAAAACAAACTAAAAATAAAATAGTGGGACGCTCTAAGCATAACACATAGCATATGAAGTAATAAAAATATAGCATGGAGATGGACGAACTGATGATTGTTGATAGAGAAGGGGATGCACAGGGGCATCCCAAAGCTTAGACGCTTGAGTCTCCTTGAATATTTCTTGGGGTGCATGGGGGCATCCCCAAGCTCGAGCGCTTGACACTCCTGTATCTTATTTCATCATCTCCCATCGCATACTTGAAAACTCCCTTCATACGAAACTCATCATAAGCTGATTAGAGTGGTTAGTACACTTAATAAAAGAATTCATTACCTGCTGGAAATAAAGATTTTCATGAAAATCTACAGCTTCTCATGATTGCTAAAAGGTTTTTGCAAATAAAAAGTAAGCTTAGGATTTCCAAAACAATGGAAACGCAAAACATGGCAGAATCTATGAAAAACAGAACAGGAGGTAGTAAATAATTTATTCGGGACACTTCTACAACTCAAATAAAAAAACAGAACACATGCGAGAAAGACAATTATAGAGAGCATGTTGTAAAAAAATCAGATCAAAAGGATGATTTGGTTATTTTTGGCGAATTGTTCCGTTAGGCAGACATAATCTGTTTCTTGACAGCATGTCACAATTTTTGAAGTTTCTTGCAATCAGAGGCTAATACTTGGCACAAAGCTTAAAAATAAAGATAGAATGATGTTGCTACAGTAGTAACAAGCATCAAGACCACTAAAACTAAAAGTAAAACAAATTGGGTTCCCTCCCAACAAGCGCTTTCTTTTATGCCTTTGAGCAAGGCATAATGCAAGAAGGAGGATCAAGATTCTCCGAGGTCATCGGAATTATAAAAACCTTCAAACGGATCCTCAACAAGTTCATCCTTATTTTTCCTAGGGAACGGGTACGTACCTTTCACTTTCCCACGTAAGCTTATGTGTCCTTTACCTATATCAATGAAGCCTCTCATGGCTCGGAGGAAGTCCCTTCCAAGCACTATATTCCCTTTGTTGGGCTCCATGATGAAGAAATCAGCCATTGAATTCCTTTTAGAGAATGTAACCTGGACATCTTTTAACTTTCCCTGGATTTCAGAAATATCACCATTAGCATGTTCATGATAAGATGAAAAATTGTCCATGTCTAACCAGAGAGAATCATAAACAACTTTTGGCATTGTAGAAACCATGGACCCAATATCACAATAAGCAAGGAAGTCTTGGTTAGAGATGCTAATTCTAACAAAAGGTTCCCAATCATCATCTATTTTCAAAATCTGTTCCTTATCAACCATGGGTTTCTCTCTTTCTCTTAAGTCTAGAGCATCTTTATTCCTTTCAATGGTAGCAAGTCTATCTATAATAGTGTCATATCCATGATTATAAACAAGATTATTAGATAGACCATTTATATTATCAAGAGCTCTTGCCTCATCACACTCTAAAAAATATCCTTTAGCTATAATATCAAGAGAGTGCTTGCACCATATAAAAAGACCATGATAAATATTTCTAAGCACAATTTTGATAGGTATCCAAGGAATAATTATTTTGTGTTCTTAAGAATTTCTATCCCATGCTTCCTTCATATTTTCACCATTCCTTTGATGGAAATCTAGGACCTCAGATTCCTTCCAAGCATCAAACCTTAACATGCTTGACAACTAAAAGAAAAGTAACTATTTTTTATGGTTTTTGGTATAAGACTCTAAAGCAAAAACTAAAAAGCAAACTAACAAGACTGAAAAGCAAAGGTAAAAGTTAGCGTGCAACTCCCTTACCTTGAAGACTGGAGTCCCCGGCAACGGCGCCAGAAAACTTTTGCTTGATGACGAGATGATGTATATACTTCTCGAACCTCGTTGGTTACCCCAAGTGGAAGGTTGAGCTATACTCATCAGCAAGTTTTCCCTTACACAGAAACTGTAAGGTTTATCGAACCAAGAGGACTCCTAGGATCAACAAGTAGGTGTCTTCCACCCTGGCGCAAGCAGAAGACGTGGACCTGCACACACAACAAATAACTTTGCTCCCAACGAGTACAAAGAGGTTGTCAATCTCTCCGGCCTTGTAGTTCGCAAAGGATCAAAACACAAGCGGGAAAGTAATAGTGATTGCAACAGAAAATAAGTGAAAACGGTAAATGATGGAGGTGTAAATTAACAATGATGGTGATATGGACCAGAGTCACATGATGTTCACTAGTGATGTCTCTCTCCCAAAAGACGATAAACAACTATGCTTGGGTAAACAAATAACAGTTGGTCAATTGACAGAATTACGAACGCACCGCAATACTAATTATTCTACTTGATAGTTAGAGGTTCAATAGTAATGGGCAGTACGCCAAGACAAGTACATCGTTTATTCATTAACATCTACTTACTAATCATCCACCTTGAGATAACTATACAGAACATCTCGCCGGTATTAAGTTGCGAGGCTCACCCAAAGTGTAAACTCATAGCAACGAACAACTGCATTAAGGAACTATGCGTAAGGTAAACAACCCTTGCAACCGTGGTCACAAGCACCATTATTTTCTCCCTCGTGGCAACAACACATCCCCTAGACTCATGTTTCTGTCACTCATGCTAGACATCGAGGGGCATGAACTCACAATCATGCATAACGCTCCCTCTTGGAGTTACAATCTACTACACTGCCAAAGCAATAAATGGCAACGGAGAACATGCATGAATCACTAAGGAACACAATATAAAAAGATAATCAAATATATAACTCATAACAATCTGAACATAATCTCATAATCCATCAGATCCCAACAAACCGAGCATAGCAATAGCAAGAGAATTACATAGATGCCTTGATCCTGTAGGGCAGCTCACAAGGACTAACCATTGAACCACAAGATAGGAGAGAAGACATCACCTAGCTACTAGTCATGGACCCATGGTCTAAGGAGGACTACTCACGGCACGTCCGGGAAGCGTCCATGTCGGTGGAGAAGCTCCCGGAGGTCAATCCTCCCTCCGGCAGGGTGCCGGGAAGAGGTCTCTTGACGCTCCCGATCTCGGAAGCGCTGCGGCGGCGGAACGATGGAGAAATTCGCGATTCTGGAAGTTGTGGAAGGGTTTCCTCTCGGAGTACTAAATATAGGCCAAAGCAGGGCACCAGAGGAGGTGGGGCCCACCCAGGCGGCCTCCTGATGCGGCTAGGGGGTAGGCCGTGCCAGCAGGTCGCCTGGGCCGCCCCTGGCCCCCCTTTGGCCCATCTTCGGTGATCTCGAAGATTCCGTTACGTTGATTTTTTATATATTTTTCCTAGAATATTTCGAGCTTCGGAAAATTGGGTAAAAGCCCGTGCAAAATAGACATAAGCACACAGAAACTAACACTGGGTGCACTCAGTAAGTAGGTTAGTCCAAATATGTGTAAAATGATATAAACATGTAGCAAAACATATAACATTGTCACCCAAAAGATCATGGAACAAGCAGAAATTATAGACACGTTTGGGACGTATCAACACACGACCGCGACATCTAGCCCGCCAAGGCCTTGTCGGGCGAACACCAACCTACAAACAACACCAAGCAAAGGTCAAAGCAACTGACGAGCCTCCTTGCCGGTGATAAGGCCCGACAACAGGCGTGTGCGGCAAGCTCCCTAATGCTTAGCCATCGCTCCACATCACGACGCTCATCGTCTACGTCAGCTAGGTGTCGAGCAGGCAAGCATTTAGGTAAAGCTTGTCGGGACACGTGGCAGATCACTAGATTTAGAGAAGTTTTAATGACACCCATCTCACGATGTGGCAAAAGTTAAAACGGTAGTTGAGTGAACGACACTGAACGAGAGATGATCCTTACTAGGAGACAATGCCGGCGTAACGCCTCACGGTGCATTTAATGCGCCTATTCTAATCCATCGGGATTAGGCATTTCCCGTTGTAGCTCTTGTCAGTATTTTGGCAGCTATAGTATGTACTTTTTACCCTGTGTAATGACCATTTTGACCAGTGTGGTAACCCCTTTGCCTATAAAAGGAGGTCCATGGCTACCTTTACGGAGGTCAAAATCCTGCCCATTTGTATGTGTAGTAGCACTCTCGAGCACGTTGTCGGGTTGTTGCACTCCTTGTAACTTGGGCATACTCACATAATCCACAACATAGAGGACGTGGGGTTTTCGCTTCTGAGCGGCCCTCAGCTGTCCAAACCTCAAGAGCGTACAAGTAGGTGATGCACTTTGTGCCTGTGAATCCCATAGGCCTCATAGATTGTCATACCCCCACATCTTTGTGCGCTAGGTAGGGGGTCGCGTGCGCGAATCTTCACCAATTTCTACGTATCTTCATCAACATCTTCATCGGCAACAATGGCTCCCAAGAAGGCCAAAGTCACATCGACAACAATCCCGCCTTCGACCAAGCTGCCTTTGCCGGCGACCGCGGTCGACACAGACGAAGGCGAGCACCGTACTTATCGTACTGGTGAGCGCAGCCACAACACCACGTGGAGTTCCTCGAGCCGTGACCTGGACCCATCGCCGTTATGAAATGAGACGCGCCGACGGTGACCGGGGACAACCTTGCGGAGATAAAAGTTGTAGAAACAATAGTGGCGGCGACAAGACATCCGCCATGTCCTTCTCAAGACGAACACGATCAACCCTTGAGGAACGACGATGATCCCGGGAGGCGCGCAGACAAGACCCCTGTGCGTCACTCTCAAGATTCGCAGGGCCAAAATTGACATCGACCTTCTGGCGAGAAAGGGAAACGTACAACAGGGCGAGGTGTCGCTCCTCCCGGCTCCACCAGGAGTAACAACATGACCCACACCTCGCACTTTGTCATTCCCAACACCAGGAGTAACAACATGACCCTAGCGCAAGCCCAACTTTTGCTGAACTTCCCACGTGTGCCAAAGAAGATGGAAGACCGAAAGGCCACCATCCGAAGCGTGCCGACCTTCGCCAACCGCGACAAGCCGGAGGCGTCAGGGCCCTCACAAAGACCCAAGCAAATCCTGTGAGGCACATCACCGGGTGTGGTGCTGGCGGGTCACCCACGGTGATATCAACCCTGCAGCAGCAATGATAACAAGGCCTCCGGAATGACATGGCAGATGAGATGTACTTTGCATCATCAGACCCGTGATAGGAATGAGATCAACGCCACGTCTTGAAGGAGACGCGAAAGGAGGACGCCCGCGCCACCATCGAGACATGGCGGGAGACACGTTGCCAATCAAACAGTAGTGCAGACCCAACCATCGATGAGCCTGCACCCGTTGTGCATGGGAGCCTGCCCTACGAGATAGGGAGTCCGACGTTCACCCACGACCTGCGGCAAGTCCGCTGGCCCTCCACCAAGAACTTCAAGCCTAACGCGCTAAACAAATATGATGACAAGGTTAGACCGTCCGAGTTCCTTGGCATATACACCATCACGACGCAGGCTGCTGGGGGAGCGACGAGAAAGTATTCGCGAACTACTTCCAGTTGGCGCTCAAACCCAATGTGCGAAGTTGGTTGATGAACTTGCCGGAGGGGTCCATTTCCTCTAGGGCGGACCTGTGCAACTAGTTCGTTGGCGCATACCACGGGGCCACAAGTTCCCGAGACAGCCTAGTGATGTGCATGTCATTCCCCAGAGAAACGACGAGTCCTTCCGCAAATACATACAGAGATTTAGTCGTGTGCAACACAACATCCCTGATATCCATCCTGCCACTGTGATTTCCGCATTCCACGCGAACATGCACAACATGCGGATGCGTGAGGTGATGAGCATCAACAAGGTGCATGACGTCACCAAGCTCTATGCTTTGGTTGAGAAGTGTGCACACGTTGGGGAAGGGAGGAGACTCCCCGGAGAGGACGCTGGCGCAGAGGTCGATTCTGACGATGACGAAGACGCGCTCGCCTCCAAGAAGAAGGGTCGAAAGTGCAAGGGCAAGGCATGTGTGGCTGTTGAAGGGTGTAGCAACTCCAAAAATGCCAAGAAGGCTAAGTCCGAAGGATCCATCAAGGAGGTTGTCGCCTGCTCTGGTAATGATGAAGCCATTGTTGGGGATACACAAAACGGGTAGGCCCATAAAGGGTCGAAATACCATAATAGCATGGGGTCCACACATGAGGTGGGTTCGGAAAAGTACAGACTATCCACTCAGACGAGTACGACCTATCCACTCGGACGAGTACAACCTATCCAGTCGGACAAGTACAACCTATCCACTCAGACGAGTACAACTATCCACTCGGACGAGTACAACCTATCCACTCGGACAACAGTCAACGACTCGGCCGTACGTCTCACTTGGATATGCAAGGATCAACAGTCAGCAAGGCAGTCGGATCATCATCCTCATAGTAGAGTTTTTGTAGTGGGATGACATCCTGGCATTAATGCCCCACATTGTAACATAGGAGAATGAGGGGGTGGCGCACTCTATATAAGCCACCCCACCACATAGCTCAGGGCCAGTTGATTCTTCTCGCTTGGCTCTCTAATATCAGGACTTAGCTTGGAGATCTGTTCTGCTCTCTCTCTCTCTCTCTCTCTCTCTCTCTAATACACCATGTAACTTCGTGTTCATGACACATATGCAAAGCCTGTCTGGAGCACGAGATGTAGGGTTGTTATATCCACCGCGAGAGGCCCAAACTCGCTAAAATCATTATGTATCCCATTTGCATCTCGATAGATCATGCTCCTTTATCCTACCCCCTTTCTATAGTCGGAATCGTTACAACAACGGTTGGCGCCCATCGTGGGGCATGACGTCTATCAAACCATGATGCAGATGGTTATTTCTTCAACCACCGTCGTCGTCTGCCTCATCATCCTCATCCGCGGCCACACGCAGCCACTGGCATCATTCGCCTCATCATCATCACATGTGATCACCGGCATCATCAGCATCATCGTTGTCACACGTGGCCACCAGCGTCATCCACCTCACGGATGTCACCCGCGATCGTCGGCGTCGTCCGCCTCATCGTCATCATCTTTGGCTTTGTCTACGACATTGTCGGCGAACGACCACACACACAGCTGCTCAAGCTCGTCCAGGTTCCTCGGGTAGTAGAGCACGACAACCGACACTTAAGCCGGTTTGTCAAGCGGCGAGGCCCGACTGCCTATGCTCGGCCCGGCTCTGCGGCCGTCGAAACACTACTCTGACCGGCGCACAGCTCTGGCTCCTCGGACAGTGAAACACGTCCATGAGTGCTCGTGTTGGCCTCGACTTGGCTGCACCATCCAACATCACTGGCGCCTGGGCCGCATCCAGCTGCTCGTCTACGAGTGCTCGTGTTGGCCTCTAAAATGCTGACCGATTCCGGCCAAAACTGGCCATTCCAAGTACAGCGGAGCTCTCCAGACCACACCGCCTCTACAATTTCCTTCACATGCAGGATCGGTATTAATTCTTTCTTAAATTACCATCAATTAACGTCTATTGCATGCACATTTAGGTGTTGGACGTGGACACTCTTCCCGATTCTTAACTACATGCAAGTAAAAAGGAACCGGAAGAACGGCTCAACAAGTCTGTTGGCGCCACTTCATCAAGTTATAATTGTTGGAAATATGCCCTAGAGTCAATGATAAAATAGTTATTATTATATTTCCTATTTCAAGATAATCGTTTATTATCCTTGCTATAATTGTATTGAATGAAAGCATAAATACATGTGTGGATATATAGACAAAACAAAGTCCCTAGTAAACATCTAGTTGACTAGCCAGTTGATCAAGGATGGTTAAGGTTTTCTGACCATATGCAAGTGTTGTGACTTGATGACTGGATCGCATCATTCTGTGAATGATGTGATGGACAAGACCCAAACTATGAACATAGCATGTGATCGTGTCATTTTGTTGCTATTGTTTTCTGTGTGTCAAGTATTCATTCCTATGACCACGAGATCATGTAACTCACTGATACCGGAGGAATACCTTGTGTGTATCCAACGTCGCAACATTACTGGGTGACTATAAAGGTGCTCTACAAGTATCTCCGAAGGTGTCCGTTGAGTTAGCATGGATCAAGACTGGGATTTTTCACTCCGTTTGATGGAGAGGTATCTCGGGGCCCACTCGGTAATACAACATCACATACAAGACTTGCAAGCAATGTGACCAAAGTGTTAGTCACGGGATCTTGTATTACAGAATGAGTAAAGAGACTTGCCGGTAACGAGATTGAAATAAGTATAGGGATACCGACGATCAAATCTCGGGCAAGTAACATACCGAAGGACAAAGGGAATGGTATACGGGATTACATGAATCCTTGGCACAGAGGTTCAACCGATAAGATCTTCGTAGAATATGTAGGATCAAATATGGACATCCAGGTCCCGCTATTGGATATTAACAGGGGAGTGTCTCAGGTCATGTCTGCATAGTTCTCGAACCCGCAGGGTCACCACACTTAAGGTTTGGTGACGTCTCGGTATAGTTGAGTTATAGGTGTTGGTGACCGAAGGTTTGTTCGGAGTCCTAGATGACATCACAGACGTCATGAGGGTTTCCGGATGGTCCGGAAACGAAGATTGATATATAGGATTGTTTCACTTGGCCTCCGGAAAGATTTCGGGCATTACCGGCAGTGTACCGGGAGTGACGAGTGGGTTCCGGGTTTTTACCGGGAGGGGCCCACCCACCCGGGAGTGAACCTAATAGCTCAAGGGTGGCACACCAGCCCTTAGTGGGCTGGTGAGTCCAGCCCAAGTGGGCTATTTCAGCCAAGAGGAGAAAATCGAGGAGAAAGAAAAAAAGGAAAAAAAGGAGGAGGTGGGACGGAAGGAAGGGACTCCTCCCTCCAAACCGACTTGGAGGAAGATCCCTCCTCCCTTCGGACGGCGCCCCAAGGGCAAGCCCCACCCCTTGGCTCCTCTTATATATACTTGAGGTTTAGGGCTTTTGCGACACAACTTTGCCACGTGCAACCCTAAACCTCTACTTCGTAGTTCTTCCTCTAGATCGGTTTTCTGCGGAGCTCGGGCGGAGCCTTGCAGGAATAGATCATCACAATCACCGGCGCGCCGTCGCGCTGCCGGAGAAGTCATCTACTTCCCCGTCTCTCTTGCTGGATCAAGAAGGCAGAGATCGTCATCGAGCTGTACGTGTTCTAAACCCGGAGGTGCCGTCCGTTCGGCGCTAGATCGGAACGAATCGTGGGACGACGGTGATTTGAATCACAAAGCTGTTCCACTACGTCAACCGCGTTTCATAATGCTTCGCGCTTAGCGATTTACAAGGGTATGTGGATCCGATCTCCCTCTCGTAGATGAACATCACCATGATAAGTCTTCGTGTGCGTAGGAATTTTTTTCCCATACAACGTTCCCCAATAGTGGCATCATGAGCTAGGTTCATGCGTCGATGTTACCTCGAGTAGAACACAAAAGTTTTTGTGGGTGTTGAGATTTGATTTGCTTCCCTCCTTAGTCTTTTCTCGATTCGGTGGTATTGTTGGATCGAAGCGGCCCGGACCAACATTACTCGTACCCTTACGAGAGACCGGTTTCATCGCCTAACATGCAACTTGTTGCATAAAGATGACTGGCGGGTGCCTGTTTCTTCAACTTTAGTTGAATTGGATTTGACCGAGGCAGTCCTTGGAGAGAGGTTAAATAGAAATTTGCACATCTCCATTGTGGTTTTGCGTAAGTAAGATGCGATCATACTAGATACCCATAGCAGCCACGTAAAACATGCAACAACAAATTAGAGGACGCCTAACTTGTTTTTGCAGGGTATGCATGTGATGTGATATGGCCAAAGACATGATGTGATATATTGGATGTATGAGATGATCATGTTGCAATAGTGAAGTATCGACTTGCACGTCGATGCTACCGCAACCGGCAGGATCCATAGGGTTGTCTTTAAACTAGCGTTTGTGTTTGCAGATGCGTTTACTATATTGCTAGGTTGTAGCTTTAGTAGTAACAACATAGATAGCACGACAACCTCGATGGCGACACGATGATGGAGATCATTGGTGTGGCGCCAGTGACGATGAAGATCATGCCGGTGCTTTGGTGATGGAGATCAAGAAGCACAAGATCATGGCCATATTATATCACTTATGAATTGCATATGATGTTAGTCCTTTTATGCACCTTATATTTCTTAGAATGACGGTAGCATTATGAGGTGATCCCTCACTAAAATTTCAAGATAAAATTGTGTTTTCCTCGACTGTGCACCGTTGTGATAGTTCGTCGTATCGAGACACCACGTGATGATCGGGTGTGATAGACTCAACGTTCACATACAACGGGTGGAAAATAGTTGCAAATGCGGAACACTCGGGTTAAACTTGACGAGCCTAGCATGTGCAGACATGGCCTTGGAACACCAGAGACCGAAAGGTCGAGCATGAATTGTATAGTTGATATTATTAACATAGAGATGTTTACCACTGAAACTACACTCTACTCACGTGATGATCGGACTTGAGTTAGTGAATTTGGATCATGCCACACTCAAGTAACTAGAGGGATGTCTATTTGAGTGGGAGTTTATTAGTAATTTGATTAGCTAAACTCTAATTGTCTTCAACAGAGTCTAAGTCCACTTTGCAATATTTTATGTTGTAGATCAATGGCTCACGCAGTAGCAACCCTGAATTTCAATACGTTCCTAGAGAAAGCTAAGCTGAAGGATGATGGTAGAAACTTTGTAGACTGGGCTCGTAATCTAAGTCTCATCCTACAAGTTGGGAAAAAGAATTATGTCCTTGATGCAGTGCTAGGAGATGAACCACCCGCTACGTCTGATCAAGATGTTTTGAACGCTTGGCAAGCACGTAAGGAGGACTACTCAGTAGTTCAATGTGCAGTCTTGTATGGCTTAGAACTGGGACTTCAACGATGCTTTGAACGTCATGGAGCATATGAGATGTTCCAGGAGTTGAAGTTTATCTTTTAGAAGAATGCCCGGATCGAGAGGTATGAGACATCCGATAAATTCTATGCTTGCAAAATGGAGGAGAATTCGTCTGTCAGTGAACATGTGCTCAAAATGTCTGGGTATTCAAACCGTCTAGCTGAGCTGGGGATTGAACTCCCGCAAGAGGCTATCACCAACAGAATTCTTCAATCACTGACACCTAGCTACAAGAGCTTTGTGTTGAACTATAACATGCAAGGGATGAATAAGTCACCAGTGAGTTATTCGCGATACTAAAAGTCGCAAAGTCAGAACTCCGGATAGAACATCAAGTGTTGATGGTGAATAAGACCACTGGTTTCAAGAAAAGCGGCAAAGGCAAGAAGGGTAACTCCAAGAAGAGCGGCAAAGCTGTTGCTCCTCCGATGAAGAAACCCAAGGCTGGACCTAAGCCGTAAAATGAGTGCTATTATTGCAAGGGGATGGGTCAATGGAAGCGAACTGCCCCAAGTATTTGGGTGATAAGAAGGTGGCCAACGCCAAACCAGGTATATGTGATATACATGTTATTGATGTGTACCTAACCAACTCTCGTAGTAGTGCCTGGGTATTTGATACTGGTTCTCTTGCTCATATTTCAACTCGAAGCAGGAACTGCGGAATAAATGAAGGCTGGCGAAGGATGAAGTGACGATGCGCGTGGGAAATGGTTCCATGGTTGATGCAATCGTCGTCGGCACAGTCTCACTTCAGTTACCATCAGGATTAGTTATGAACTTAAATAATTGTTATTTAGTGCCTGCATTAAGCATGAACATTATATCTGGATCTTTTTTTATTGCGAGACGGTTACTCATTTAAGTCAGAAATAATGGTTGTTCTATTTTTACGAGTAATATCTTTTATGTTCATGCACCCAATGTGAGGTGTTTGTTCATATTGGATCTTGATTGTGATGACACACATATACATAACATTGAGACCAAAATATGTAGAGTTAACAATGATAGCGCCACCTTTTTGTGGCACTGCCGCTTAGGTCATATTGGTGTAAAGCGCATGAAGAAACCTTTTGGAGTCACTTGATTTCGAGTCACTTGACACGTGCGAACCATGCCTCATGGGCAAGATGACTAAGACTCCGTTCTCCGGAACAATGGAGCGTGCAAGTGACTTGTTGGAGATCATACATACTGATGTGTGCGGTCCAATGAGTGTGGAGGCGCGCGGCAGATATCATTATTTTCTCACCTTCACTGATTATTTGAGTAGGTATGGATATATCTACTTGATGAAGCACGAGTCTGAAATGTTTGAAAAGTTCAAGCAATTTCAGAGTGAAGTAGAAATTCATCGTAACAAGAAGATCAAGTTCCTACGATCTGATCGAGGAGGCGAATATCTAAGTTTTGAGTTTGGTGCTCACTTATGACAATGTGGAATCGTTTCACAGTTGACACCTCCTGGAACACCACAGAGTAATGGTGTGTCCGAATGTCGTAATCGTACTTTGTTAGATATGGTGCGATTTATGATGTCTCTTACCGATTTGCCATTATCGTTTTGGGGTTATGCATTAGAGACAACAACATTCACTTTAAGTATGGAACCATCAAAATCCATTGAGACGACACCATATCAGTTATGGCATGGCAAGAGGCCAAAGTTGTCGTTTCTTAAAGTTTGGGGATGCGATGCTTATGTCAAAAAGCTTCAGCATGAAAAGCTGGAACCCAAAGCAGAAAAGTGCGTCTTCATAGGT
The DNA here is from genome assembly GCF_904849725.1 of Hordeum vulgare subsp. vulgare. NCBI lineage: Eukaryota > Viridiplantae > Streptophyta > Magnoliopsida > Poales > Poaceae > Hordeum > Hordeum vulgare. The sequence continues at coordinate 381,979,313 of NC_058520.1, read as the reverse complement.
TACCCAAAAGGGACAATTGGGTACACCTTCTATCTCAGATCCGAGGGCAAAGTGTTTGATGCCAAGAACGGAGCTTTTCTTGAGAAGGAGTTTCTCTTGAAAGAATTGAGTGGGAGGAAGATAGCACTTGATGAGGTTGTGGAACCTCTGCTCCCTCTGGATGGTGGCGCAGGGCAGAGGGAAATCTCTGTCGAGCCAATACCGGTTGAGGAGGAAGCTAATGATGATGATCATGAGGCTTCAGATCAAGTTTCTGTCAGATCTCGCAGGTCGACAAGATCTCGTACTGCTCCTGAGTGGTACATGAATCCTGTCTTAACTATCATGTTGTTAGACAACAATGAGCCTGCGAATTATGAAGAAGCAATGGTGGGCCCGGATTCCAGCAGAGGGTTAGAGGTCATGAAGTCCGAGATAGGATCTATGTACGGAAACAAAGTGTGGACTTTGGAAGTATGACGTGAAGGTCAAAAGGCTATACAGAACAAATGGATCTTTAAGAAGAAGACGGACGCGGACGGTAATGTGACCATTTATAAAGCTCGACTTGTGGCGAAAGGTTTTTCACAAGTTCAAGGAGTTGACTACGATGAGACATTCTCACCGGTAGCGATGCCTAAGTCCGCCCGAATCATGTTAGCAATGGCTGCACTTTTCGATTATGAAATCTGGCAGATGGATGCCAAAACGGCGTTCCTTAATGGTTTTCTTAAGGAAGAGTTGTATATGATGCAACCCCAAGGTTTTGTCGATCCAAAGAATGCTATCAAAGTATGCAAGCTCCAGCGATCCATTTATGGACTGGTTCAAGCATCTCGTAGTTGGAATAAGCGCTTTGATGAGATGATCATGGCATTTGGGTTTATACAAGTTGTTGGAGAATCTTGTATTTACTAGAAAGTGATTGGGAGCACTGTAGCGTTTCTAATATTATATGTGGATGACATACTCCTGATTGGAAACAATGTGGAGTTTTTAGAGAGTGTAAATGATTACTTGAACAAATGTTTTTCAATGAAAGACCTAGGAGAAGCTGCTTACATATTAGGCATTAAGATCTATAGGGATAAGTCGAGGCGCCTAATAGGACTTTCACAAAGCACATACCTTGATAAATTTTTAAGAAGTTCAAAATGGAGCAATCCAAGAAGGGGTTCTTGCCAGTGTTACAAGGTATAAAGTTGAGTAAGACTCAGTGTCTAGTAACTGTGGAAGATAGAGAAAAGATGAGTACCGTCCCCTATGCTTCAGCCATAGGGTCTATCATGTATGCAATGCTGTGCACAAGGCCGGACGTCAGCCTAGCCATAAGTATGGCAGGTAGGTTTCGAAGTGATCCAGGAGTGGAACACTGGGCGGCGGTCAAGAATATTCTGAAGTACTTGAAAAGGACTAAGGAAATGTTTCTCGTTTATGGATGTGATGAAGAGCTCGTCGTAAAGGGTTACATCGATGCAAGCTTTGACACTGATCCGGATGACTCTAAGTCTCAAACCAGATACGTATTTATTCTTAATAGGGGTGCGGTAAGCTGGTGCAGTTCCAAGCAAAGCGTCGTAGCAGATTCTACATGTGAAGCGGACTACATGGCTGCCTCGGAGGCGGCTAAGGAGGGTGTCTCGATGAAGCAATTCATGACGGATCTTGGAGTTCTGCCGAGCGCACTAAATCCAATAACTATGTTCTGTGACAACACTGGTGCCATTGTGCTAGCCAAGGAACCAAGGTTTCACAAGAAGACCAGACACATCAAACAACGCTTCAACCTCATCCTCGACTATATCGAAGGAGAGGAGGTAAATATTTGCAAAGTGCACACGGATCTGAATGTTGCAGATCCGCTGACTAAACCTCTTCCACGGGCGAAGCATGATCAACACCACAACTGTATGGGTGTTAGATTCATTCCAATGTAAATCGCATAGCGATGTGAGACTAGATTATTGACTCTAGTGTAAGTGGGAGACTGTTGGAAATATGCCCTAGAGGCAATGATAAAATAGTTATTATTATATTTTCTGTTTCAGGACAATAGTTTATTATCCATGCTGTAATTGTGAATGAAAGCATAAATATATGTGTGGATATATAGACAAAACAAAGTCCCTAGTAAGCCTCTAGTTGACTAGCCAGTTGATCAAGGATGGTTAAGGTTTTCTGACCATATGCAAGTGTTGTCACTTGATGACTCGATCACAGATAATGATGTGATGGACAAGATCCAATCTATGAACATAGCATGCGATCGTGTCATTTTGTTGCTATTGTTTTCTGCGTGTCAAGTACTCATTCCCATGACCATGAGATCATGTAACTCACTGACACTAGAGGAATACCTTGTGTGTATCAAACATGGAAACGTTACTGGGTGACTATAAAGGTGCTCTACAGGTATCTCCAAAGGTGTCCGTTGAGTTATCATGGATCAAGGCTGGGATTTGTCACTCCGTGTGACGGAGAGGTATCTCGGGTCCCATTCGGTAATACAACATCACATACAAGCCTTGTAAGCAATGTGACTAAAGTGTTAGTCACGGGATCTTGTATTATGGAACGAGTAAAGAGACTTGTCGGTAATGAGATTGAAATAGGTATAGGGATACCGACGATCAAATCTCGGGCAAGTAACATACCGAAGGACAAAGGGAATGGTATACGGGATTACATGAATCCTTGGCACAGAGGTTCAACCGATAAGATCTTCGTAGAATATGTAGGATCCAATATGGACATCCAGGTCCCGCGTTTGCATATTGACCGGGGAGTGTCTCAGGTCATGTCTGCATAGTTCTCGAACCAGCAGGGTCTGCACAATTAAGGTTCGGTGACTCTTCGGTATAGTTGAGTTATATGTGTTGGTGACCGAAGGCTTGTTTGAGTCCCGGATGAGATCATGGACGTCACGAGGGTTTCCGGAATGGTCTGGAAACGAAGATTGATATATAGGATCGTTTCATTTGGCCTCCGAAAAGATTTCGGGCATTACGGGCAGTGTATCGGGAGTGACGAATTGGTTCCGGGTTTTTACCGGGAGGGGCCCACCCACCCGGGACTGAACCTAATAGTCCAAGGGTGGCGCACCAGCCCTTAGTGGGCTGGTGAGGCCAGCGCAAGTGGGCTATTTCGGCCAAGAGGAAAAAATCAAGGATAAAGAAAAAAAAGGAAAAAAAAGAGGAGGTGGGAAGGAAGGAAGGGACTCCTCCCTCCAAACCGAGTTGGAGGAGGATCCCTCCTCCCTTCGGACGGCGCCCCAAGGGCAAGCCCCACCCCTTGGCTCCTCCTATATATACTTGAGGTTTAGGGCTTTTGAGACACAACTTTGTCACGTGCAACCCTAAACCTCTACTTCGTAGTTCTTCCTCTAGGTCGGTTTTCTGCGGACCTGGGGCGTAGCCATGCAGGAATAGATCATCACCATCACCGGCGCGCCGTCACGCTGCCGGAGAACTCATCTACTTCCCCGTCTCTCTTGCTGGATCAAGAAGGCGGAGATCGTCATCGAGCTGTACGTGTGCTGTATGCAGAGGTGCCGTCCGTTCGGCGCTAGATCGGAATGGATCGTGGGACGACGGTGATTTGAATCACGAAGTTGTTCCACTACATCAAGCATGTTTCTTAATGCTTCCCGCTTAGCGATCTACAAGGGTATGTGGATCCGATCTCCCTCTCATAGATGAACATCACCATGATAGGTCTTCGTGTGCGAAGGAAATTTTTTGTTGGCCATGCAACGTTCCCCAACAATAATTACCCCATTAAGCGTCTCATCAAGTGAGCATTTTCTACGCTCAATTAATTGCACCATGATCATTATTATCACCGGCATGACACCATGATCTCCATCATCATGATCTCCATCACTGTGTCATCACGAAGTCGTCTCGCCAACTATTACTTCTACTACTATAACTAATGACTTAGCCATAAAGTAAAGTAATCACATGGCGTTGCATCTCATACAGTAAATTAAGACAACTCCTATGGCTCCTGCCGATTGTCATACTCATCGACATGCAAGTCGAGAATCCTATTACAAGGACATGATCAATCTCATACATCACATATGTAACATCACATCCTTTTGGCCATATCACATCACATAGCATACCCTGCAAAAAGAAGTTAGACATCCTCTAATTGTTGTTGCAAGTTTTACGTGGCTGGTTTGGGTTTCTAGCAAGAAAGCTTCTTACCTACGTGACAGCCACAATGTTGATAGGCCAATGCTATTTACTTCATAAGGACCCTATTCATCGAATCCATTTCGACTAAAGTGGGAGAGATAGACACCCGCTAGCCACCTTATGCAACAGGTGCATGTCAGTCGGTGGAACCAGTCTCACGTAAGCGTACATGTAAAGTCGGTCCGGGCCGCTTCATACCACAATACCGCCAAAAAAGATAGGACTAGTAATGGCAAGCAATTGACAAAACCATCGCCCACAACCTTTGTGTTCTATTCGTGCATAGAATCTACGCATAAAACCTGGCTCGGATGCCACTGTTGGGAACATAGTAATTTCAAAACATTTCCTACGTCACACAAGGATCTATCTATGGAGAAACCAGCAACAAGCAAAGGGGTAGAGCGTCTTCATACCTTTGAAGATCGCTAAGAGGAAGCGTTGCTAGAATGCGGTTGATGGAGTCATACTCACAACGATTCAGATAGCGGTGGATTCCGATCTATGCGCCGAACAACGGTGCCTCTACATTCAACACACGTGCAGCCCGGTGATGTCTCCAATGCCTTGATCCAGCAAGGAGGGAGGAGAGGTTGAGGGAGAGCTCTGGAAGCACGACGACATGGTGACGGTGGAGCTACGTGGTACTCCGGCAGGGCTTCACCAAGCACTACGGAGGATGAGGAGGAGGAGGAGTATGGCTGCGCTGAGAGGGAGAGAGAGAGAGAGAGAGAGAAATTGTTGTTGTGTGGAGCCCCAAAACCCCCCACTATCTATAGGAGGAGAGGGAGGAGGGTGCCCACCCCTAGGGTTTCCACCCTAGGTGGTGTCGCAACCCTAGATGGGCAAGAAGGTGGCGGCCAAGGGTGGAGGAGGTGGCGCCCTAGGGTGGCTTGCCACCCAAGGCAAGCCCACCATGCCTAGGGTCAGCCCACCCTCCCTTTCTTCCGACTTGGGCTTATGGTGGTGGCAGACCAGCCAACTCAGGGGCTTGTTACCATCCACTTTTGGCCCATGTACCCCTTCGGGGCTCGTGGACCTTCCCGGTGGACCCCCGAAACCCTTTCGGTGGTCCCGGTACATTACCGGTGATACCCTAAACACTTCCGGCGACCAAATACTCACTTCCTATTTATGAATATTTACCTCTAGACCATTCCGGAGCTTCTCGTGATGTCCGGGATCTCATCCGGGACTCCGAACAACCTTCAGTAACCACATACACTATTTCCATATAACCCTAGCGTCATCGAACCTTAAGTGTGTAGACCATTCGGGTTCGGGAACCATGCAGACATGACCGAGACATCTCTCGGCCAATAACCAATAGTGGGGTGTGGATATCCATGTTGGTTCCCGCATGTTCCACAATGATCTCATCGTATGAACCATGATGTCGGGATTCAATCAATCCCTTATGCAATTCCCTTTGTCTACCGGTATGATTCTTGCCGAAGATTCGATCGTCGGTATCCCGATACCTTGTTCAATTTCGTTGCCGGCAAGTCTCTTTACTCGTTCTGTAACACATTATCCCGTGGCTAACTCCTTAGTCACATTGAGCTCATTATGATGATGGATTACCGAGTGGGCCCAGAGATACCTCTCCCTCACACGGAGTGACAAATCACAGTCCCGATTCGTACAACCCAACCGACACTTTCAAAGATACATGTAGCACACCTTTATAGTCACCCAGTTATGTTGTGACGTTTGATACACCCAAAGCACTCCTACGGTATCCGCGAGTTTCACAATCTCATGGTCTAAGGAAATGATACTTGATAGTAGAAAAGCTTTAACAGACGAACAATACGATCTAGTGCTATGCTTAGGATTGGGTCTTGTCCATCACATTATTCCCCAATGATGTGATCTCGTTATCAATTCAATCCATTGTCCATGACGAGGAAACCATGATCATCTATTGATCAACGAGCTAGCCAACTAGAGGCTCACTAGGGACACATTGTGATCTATATATTCACACATGTATTACCATTTCTGGTTAATACAATTATAGCATGAATAATAGACAATTATCATGAACTAGGAAATATAATAATAGCCACTTTATTATTGCCTCTAGGGCATATTTCCAACAGTCTCCCACTTACACTAGAGTCAATAATCTAGTTACATTGTGATGAATCGAACACCCATATAGTTCTGGTGCTCATCATGTTTCGCTCATGCAAGAGGCTTAGTTAACGGATCTGCAACATTCAGATCCGTATGTACTTTACAAATATCTATATCTCCATCCTGGATGTATCCACGAATGGAGTTGAAGCGGCGCTTGACGGGGTAATAGCCCTAGGGTAGGGTCATAGGCCTGGCCTATAAGTCCTACCCAAGGGCCCCTCGTTATTAGCTTGAAGATCATAAGATATCTACCGACTGGATTAAGACAACCTCTTGTCCACTCGGTAGGGAACCACTCAGAGGATTATCTTACACTCAACAACTGGATTCCACTTGGCGAAGGCCAGAAGCCAGTCGACATCGAAGGCGAGAAGCCATCCGAGGGAGGCCAATGGGCATATGTTAGACTACTGTAGTTATTGTCATTAATAGCATACGTTACCTGTAATGTATGCATTTATTCTCACTTATTGCACCCTTGAAGGCTGGACACTTATCAGGGGAAGCACACTCTATATAACCCATGCCTCTCCTTTGGCACAAGGATTCGCATTCTGTAACACCTATATTCCATTCGACACTAAGATCCAGAGCACTGAGACGTAGGGCTATTACCTCCACTGCTGAGGAGCCTGAACTCATACAACTTGTCGTAGCTAGGACTCTGCCCTCTACTTTCGTACCCTACTCATCTACTCTCAGGCTTATTTCCATGACAGTTGGCGCCCACCGTGGGGCAGGCGTCTAGGCAACTTCTGGCAAGTTTCCGTTTTTTCACCTTCACCATGTCTTCCGGCGGCGACTTGTGCTTGGGCGATGAGATCGTCTACGGCACACTCGTTTTCATCGTCGATGATTCGGCATGGATTCAGGAGGTGCCTCTCGACGCCGAGGCGCTTCCGGTTCGCGGAGAAACATTCTTTCGTGCTAGTTCCTGTGGGGTTCTTCTCGGCCAGCCGTCCACTCCGTCGTCGACTGCGCTCCCCATCGCATGTCGCAACAAGCGATCCGGTCGCTCGCGGCTCCAGCGCTGGGTGCACCATGCACTCGCGCGTCAGGCATCTTCACCGCGGGTGGCGGCCATCGAGCCTGCTACGCATCCGTGCGCCGCCTTCCACTCGATGTCAGATCCGTCGGGCTCTTCTTCCAAGTGTGAGAGCTGCAGACCTGTAGCGGAGATCTTCATGGCCGGCTTATACGAGAGCCCGCCAAAGACCAGCCGGGGCAAGCGGGAAGCCGGAGAGACTTCGGGCGTGCGTCCTAATACGTCTCCGTCGTATCTACTTTTCCGAACTCTTTTGCCTTTGTTTTGGACTCTAATTTGCATGATTTGAATGGAACTAACCCGGACTAACGCTCTTTTCAAGAGAATTGCCATGCTGTTGTTTTTGTGCAGAAATAAAAGTTCTCGAAAAGACCTGAAAATTTACGGAGATTTTTTCTGGAATACATAAAAAATGTCAGCGCAAGAATCAGCGGAGGAAGTGGAGCTGTGAGCCCACAAGATCACCAAGTGTCCTCTGGCCGCGCCTGGCAGGCTTGTGGAGCCCACGATGCTCCACCGCCTCCAAATCCAGCTCTATTTAGTGCGTCTCGCCCGGAAAAAAATCGAGGAGAAGAGTTCATCACGTTTTATGATACGGAGGCGCCGTCACCTACTGTTCTTCATTTAGAGGGCAGATCTGGAGTCCGTTCTGGGCTCCGGAGAGGGGAGATCGTCGCCATCGTCATCATCAACCTTCCTTCATCACCAATTCGATGATGCTCTTCACCGTTCGTGAGTAATCTCATCGTAGGCTTGCTGGACGGTGATGGGCTGGATGAGATCTATCATGTAATCGAGTTAGTTTTGATGGGGATTGATCCCTAGTATCCACTATGTTCTGAGATTGATGTTGCTACTACTTTGCCATGCTTAATGCTTGTCACTAGGGCCCGAGTGCCATGATTTCAGATCTGAACCTATTATGTTGTCGCCAATATATGTGTGTTCTTGATCCTATCTTGCAAGTTCTAGTCACCTACTATGTGTTATGACCCGGCAACCCCGGAGTGACAATAGCCGGAACCACTCCCGGAGATGACAATAGTATGAGGAGTTCATGTATTCACCAAGTGTTAATGCATTGGTCCGGTTCTTTATTAAAAGGAGAACCTTAATATCCCGTAGTTTCCATTAGGACCCCGCTGCCACGGGAGGGATGGACAATAGATGTCATGCAAGTTCTTTTCCCTAAGCACGTATGACTACATACGGAATACATGCCTACATTAGATTGATGAACTGGAGCTAGTTACTTATCTCTCCGTGTTATAACTGTTGCATGATGAATAACATCCAGCATAATCACCCAATGTCAACGAGTCTTTTACTACTGGTCCTTGCTATGTTACTTTGCTGCTACTGTTACTCTGTTGCTACTGCTGTTACTTTGCTGCTACTGTTACTCTGCTGCTACTGCTGTCACTGCTGCTACTGTTACTCTGTTGCTACTGCTGCTATCATACTACTTTGCTACTGATACTTTGATGTAGATACTAAATCTTTCAGGTGTGGCTGAATTGACAACGCAGCTGCTAATACTTGAGAATATTCTTTGGCTTCCCCTTGAGTCGAATCAATAAATTTGGGTTGAATACTCTACCCTCCAAAACTGTTGCGATCCCCTATACTTGTGGGTTATCAAGACTATTTTCTGACGCCGTTGCCGGAGAGGCACAACTATATTCTCTGAGTCACTTGGGATTTACGTCTGCTGGTCACTATGAAGAATGTGAGAGATCCAAGAACTAAAGTCTTGCCCTCAACTACGAGGACATGTAAGGAACTGCCATCTAGCTCTGCACTTGATTCACCTTCAGTTATGAGCAAGTTTGCGACACCACCTCCTGCTACAAATCTTGATATTGCTTTGCCTGATGATGCTATACTTGATACTGCTTTGCCTAATGATGCTATGCTTGATACTGCTTTGCCACTTGGTGCATTCCTTGATGCACAAATTGCTAGAGTTGCTGCTAGATGTGATGATACTTCTGAAACTGCTTATACTATTGAAGTAGAACCTGCTATTTTGCCTGCTAGAACTAGCTCTCCTAGATATGAATTGCCTGATATGCCTGAGCATTATGTTATGGAGGATAGCTATGATATTGAGAATTTACTGCGCAAGTGGAAAGAAAAATCTCTGAACGCTAGGATGAAATACGACCTGAAGTTTGCTACTTCGCCTATCTTTGTGACCGATAAAGATTATGAATTCTCTTTCGACCCTGAGTTAATCACTCTAGTCGAATCTGATCCTTTTCATGATTATGAGTCTGAAACGGTTGTAGCCCATCTTACCAAACTGCACGATATAGCCACCCTATTCACGAGTGAGGAAAAGATCCACCACTACTATATCCTCAAGCTGTTTCCTTTCTCGCTAAAGGATGATGCTAAGACCTAGTTCACATCCCTTGCTCCTGGTTGTGTGTGTAGCCCCCAGGATATGGTCTACCACTTCTATGAAAAATATTTCCCTGCCCATAAGAAGCAATCTGCCTTGCAGGAAATATACAACTTTGGAAAAGTCGAAGAAGAGAGTGTCCCACAAGCTTGGGGGAGGCTCGTCCAGCTACTCAATGCTTTGCCTGATCACCCTCTTGAGAAGAATGAAATACTTGATATCTTCTATAATGCACTTACCGATGCTTCTAGAGACCACCTAGATAGTTGTGCCGGTTGTGTTTTTAGGGAACAAACTGTAGAACAAGCTGAGATTCTATTGAATAATATCTTGTGCAATGAGAATGCTTGGACTATTCCCGAACCACCTCCTAAGCCAACTCCAAAGAAAAGAGGTATTCTACTCCTCAGTCCCGAAGATATGTAAGAAGCTAAGAAATCTATGAAAGAGAAAGGCATTAAATCTGAAGATGTCAAAAATCTACCACCTATCGAAGAGATCCATGGTCTTGATAACCCGATACAGGTAGTAGAAGTAAATTCTCCGCGTAGATTCGATGAGAGTGATATTCCTTTTGATAAACATGCTAGCTTATGCCTGGATGAATTTGATAACTTTCTTGCCAAACAACAGAGTTTCAATGATTATGTTAGCAGACAATTGGAACAGAATACTCGTATGCTTAGTCATTGAAGTGCTTGTGTGGACAGAAACGTCAATGATCTTAAGCTCTTGAGTAAACATGCCTCTATGGTTACCACTCAAGTAGAACAAGTACTTAAAGCTCAGAATGACTTGCTCAATGAGTTGAATGACAATTCTGTCAGAGTCGTCACTAGAGGCGGTAGAATGACCCAGGAACCTTTGTATCCTGAGGGTCATCCAAAGAGAATTGAACAAGATTCTCAAGGAGTTAGCACTGATGCACCTAGTCATCCTAGAGAGAAGAAGAAAGATGATAGGAACTTGCATGCTAGCAACCCTGTTGCTGCTACACCTGAGAGTCCAAACGATGTCTCTATCTCTGATGCTGAAACACAATCTGGTGATGAACATGAGCCTAATGATGATATCAATAGTGATGTTCACGATGATGCTCAACCTAGCAACGATAAGGATGTGGAGATTGAACCTGTTGATCTTGATAACCCACAACCTAAGAATAAGAGATACGATAAGAATGACTTCACTGGTAGAAAGCATGGTAAAGAAAGGGAACCATGGGTTCAGAAACCTATGCCCTTTCCTCCAAAACCATCCAAGAAAAAGGATGATGAGGATTTTGAGCGCTTTGTTGAAATGATTAGACTTGTCTTTCTGCAAATGCGTTTGACAGATATGCTGAAACTGTGTCCGTACGCTAAGTACATGAAGGATATTGTGACTAATAAGAGGAGGATACCTGAGGATGAGATTTCCACCATGCTCGCTAACTATACCTTCAAGGGTGGAACTCCTAAGAAACTAGGTGATCCCGGAGATCCCTCTATACCTTGCTCCATTAAAGGCAACTACGATTGAACTGCTTTATGCGACATTGGAGGTAGTGTTAGTGTTATGCCTCTCTCTCTTTATCATAGACTTGAACTGGATAAGTTGACACCCACTAAAATCTCTCTGCAAATGGCCGACAAATCAACTGCTTTCCCTATCGGCATTTGCGAGGATGTGCCTGTTGTGGTTGTGAACGTCACTATCTTAACAGACTTTGTTATTCTGGATATTCCCGAGGATGATGCCATGGCGGTCATCCTTGGAAGACCCTTTTTAAACACTACAGGGGCTGTTATTGGTTGCAACAAAGGCAATGTCACTTTCCATGTCAACGGTAATGAGCATACGGTGCACTTCCCGAAGAAACAATATCAAGTACATTGCATCAATGCTATCGGAAAAACTTCATCGATTCTTATTGGGAGCTTTGAATGCTCTATTCCTCCTGTTAAGATGAAGTATGATTTGCTTGTTGGGGAAATTCACATCCCCATTGAGGTAACCTAGTGACTATTCAGAAATTCTCCGTCTTCTTTTGCGATTCGAATAAGTTTGTCAAAGAGACTTGATCAACCTCATTGACGGATTTCTTTCGATGACCATGAGATGGATGAATCGAGGGGTCGCAAACCTCTGTTCCAAGCTTTCACCTTCGGTTGCTTAGAAGAAAAATGATAGATTTAGTTTAGTTTTCCCTGTTTTCTGCTTTTAGGGTCCCGTGGAAAAGTACCCCGAAAATAAAAGTTCTCCGAATGCCGTGAAAATCAAGTTTGATTTTTCTGGATTTATTGAAAAATACTGAGACGAAAAGCTAGTCTCGGGCTGCACGAGTGGGCCACAAGCCCTGGAGGCGCGGGCACCCCCCTGTCCATGCCTACCTGGCTTGTGGGGCCCACGTGCACCCCCTCCACTAATTCTAGTTCTCATCTGCTTCTCCTACGTCCAGAAAAAATCGTTTCGTAGCTCAAACCCGTGTTCTTGCTCTTCTTGCTGGGATTTTCGATCTCGTTGCTCAAAGCACCATTCTCCGAACTGTTTTGGGGAAATTGCTCCTTGGTAAGTGACTCCTCCATTGGTCCAATTAGTTTTTGCTCTAGTGCCTTATACTTCGCGTATTTTTGCTACATTGGTGACCTTGTTTTTGAGCTTTGCATGCTAATTTTAGCTGGTCCCAAGTAGTTTTGATGCGTAATATGGCCTCTAGGTACTTGAGGGAGTAGTTTCTATGAGTTTAGTTGAGCCTTGTTCACTTTTCCTTACAATCACTAAAAATTTCAGAAATTTTTCAGAGATAGAAAAGGGAAAAGATGAGGAGGTTCTTAAGAGGCTCTTCAAGCCTTGACCCCAAGGATGATGGAAGTGAAGAAGCCCAAGTATCCGGTCCCTCGAGTTGTAGAAGTTTGAGCATGCGAATGGCCAGGCGATGTGTTCTTACGCGCCGCCGGACTTTATGAGGACTTTTATCACTTGGTGGAGAACGCAGGCCTTACCGCCTTCGTTGAAGATAAGTGTCCGCAATACCTCCTCCTCACTAATATCTTCATGCAAAGCTTTAACTTCTATCCAAGGAAGAATCCTCCTATGGTTGAGTTCAAATTATATGATATCCCTCAGCGCATGTCACTCCAGGATTTTTGCAATGTTTGCAAATTACCTTATATTGGGGGTATTCATGAACCTCGTCCACGGGACATGGAGGCTTTCATCGATACAATTGTTGTAGGAGAGGAGAGAGGAGTGTCTTGCGCCAGAGCTGCTAGCAGACATTTTCCCGTGCTTCGGTACTTCTCACTATTTGTGGGAAAATGTTTGATTGGCCGTGGGAAAGCTGGGTCCCTTAGCTCCCCAGATATTGCGGTCTTGCGCGAAGCCCTTTATAATGATAAAACTTATAGCTTGGGCGTTATAGTAGCTCAACGGTTGAACACGAACCATTCTAAAGGCGTTGTCTATGGAGGTATCTATGCTACTCGTCTTGCTAGACATTTTGACATACCTATTAGACTGGATGAGGAAGAAGAGATTCTTCTTCCCGAGAGATATCTAGATTATGATAGCATGGTTCGCCATGACTTTCTTGATAGAGATATAAATAGAAGGATGATTTATAACCTGGTATTTAGTCGGGGTACTCGTGAGACTATTACTTTGCCTGCTCCTTCTTTGTACAATCTTCATGCAGACATGTACATTATTATGCTCTCGAACATGTACGCATATTGGTGCTTAACCCAACCACAGGTGCCCGTGCCCGAGCCACCAGTCGAGTACCCGACGCCAGTTTATCAGTTGGAGCCAGAGGAGCTCACACAACAGTGACATCCTCAGTCCACTCCGGAGTACCCCGGAGCTAGTTATTTCCCTCCTTGGGAGTAGACCAACTTAGGCCAAAAGCCTAAGCTTGGGGGAGTACGTGTTTCTCACCGACTTTACATTCTTTCTTATGCTTTCACTTTGTTCGTCGGTGTTCACACCTTGCCACTGTATCATCCATGCTAGTTTATTTTTTTTCTTGTTTTCTTTTCGTGTGTCTGTCTTGTTTGAGAAAAACCCAAAAAGATTTTTTTTTCTTCTTTTGCTTGTTGGGAGCTTTCCTGTGTAAATAGTTTTCTTTTTCTTTGGGTCAAGGTAGAAGACCATGGTTACAATGTTTAGTGGCTCTCGCATGCATACCTGTTTAGCTGTCAAAGAGCCATATTACTTTGTTTCTCCTTTGTGTTTGCCTGGAGATTCCAGCTTAGTCCAATGCATGAGCACTCTTATTATTGTTCACATTGTTCGTCGTGCAAGTGAAAGGCAATAATGACGATATATGATGAAGTGACTGAGCCTGAAAAAGATGCTATGAACTTGATCTATTTTGTTTTTGTAATTATGACTAGCTCATCGTTCCAGATCCAGCTTTGTTGTGAGAGAAACATGTTTGCAATGACAACTTAGAGATCATAGTTTCTCATGCCATGCTTAATTAGCTAGGAGCTTATAATGGTTTTCCTTGGATGCCAACATGAATTTTGAGATGACTATGATTTAGTATGATAGGATGGTATCCTCCTTTGAATAATTCTAGTAGCTTGACTTGGCGCATGTTCACGCATGTAGTTGAAACAAAATCAACATAGCCTCTATGATATTCATGTTCATGGTGATTTATGTCCTACTCATGCTTGCACTTAATGTTAGTTAATCTCAATGCATTTTGATGACTGTTGTCGCTCTCTAGTTGGTCACTTGCTAGTCTTTTGCTAGACTTCACTTGTACTAAGCGGGAATACTGCTTGTGCATCCACTTCCATAAACCCAAAGTAGTTCCATATGAGTCCACCATTCCTACCTATATGCGATATCTACCTGCCGTTCCAAGTAAATTTGCATGTGCCACTCTCTAAACCTTCAAGAAATAATATGTTTTGCATACCCGTACCGCTCATGTGGTGACGAGGGGCTATCAGTATCTTCCATGCTTGGCGTGTTATCCTCGATATGTGTTTACTCACTATCATTCACGAGAAAGGGGCCGGTAATTGGAATTCCCAGTTCCATACTCAAATCGAAAAGATAATTGCACACAAAACTCCCCGTGGATTGTTGTTGGTATGGACGGCTCCCGAGGATTCGGCTAGTCGCGGAGTGTGATTGATCGGTGGTGGGGGAGTCCAAACTTTACTTTTTTGTTTGGGAACCGCCTATAGCATGTGTAGCGTGGAAGATGGTGAGAACTCTTGGTCATTCCATTGATAATGAAAGCATGCCACCCAAAATTATTATCTTTGTTTTCAAAGCTTGAGCTCTTGCACCTCTGCAAATCAATGCTTCCCTCTGCGAAGGGCATGTCTATTTATGTTCCCGTTGAGTCATCCTCCTCTTATAAAAGCACCAATTAGAGAGCACCTATGTCATTTTTATGCTTTGCTTTTAACTGTATTGAGTATGACTGTGACTGGATCTTCTTTGCCATGAATTACAATGTTTAGTCCGCCCTTGGTCTTTGAAGGTGCTCTGCATTTATGTTTTGCGGTCTTAGAAAGAGCTAGCGAGATACCATCTGTTCGTACTGCTTCATGATTGTTTTGATTGAAGTGTTAATGTTTGAGACTTATTATTATATGCTCGCTAGTTGATTATGCAATTGATATGAGTTTACCGTGAGACCTAGATGTTATTTGCTTATGTTGTTTGCTTGTGATCTTGCTGAAATTCTAGATATGAGTTAGACATAGTTGCAACAACAAGATCAAACAGAGTTCGTAAAAGTTTTTCTTTTGTCTCTTTCAGTTTGTCAACTGAATTGCTTAAGGACAAGCAATGTTTTATTCTTGGGGGAGTTGATCGTCTCCGTCGTATCTACTTTTCCGAACTCTTTTGCCCTTGTTTTGGACTCTAATTTGCATGATTTGAATGGAACTAATACGGACTAACGCTGTTTTTAGCAGAATTGCCATGGTGTTGTTTTTGCGCAGAAATAAAAGTTCTCGGAATGACCTCAAAATTTACGGAGAATTTTTCTCGAATACATAAAACATACTGGCGCGAGAATCAGCGGAGGAAGTGGAGCCGTGAGCCCACAAGCCCACCAGGCGCGGGACCCGTGGCTGCGCCTGGCAGGCTTGTGGAGCCCATGACGCTCCACCGCCTCCAAATCTTGCTCTATTTAGTCCGTCTCACCCGGAACAAAATCAAGGAGAAGAGTTCATCCCGTTTTACGATACGGAGGCGCCGCCAACTCCTGTTCTTCATCTGGAGGGACGATCTGGAGTCCGTTCTAAGCTCCGGAGAGGGGAGATCGTCGCCATCGTCATCATCAACCTTCCTTCATCACCAATTCGATGATGCTCTTCACCGTTTGTGAGTAATCTCATCGTAGGCTTGCTGGACGGTGATGGGTTGGATGAGATCTATCATGTAATCGAGTTAGTTTTGATGGGGATTGATCCCTTGTATCCACTACGTTCTGAGATTGATGTTGTTACTACTTTGCCATGCTTAATGCTTGTCACTAGGGCCCGAGTGCCATGATTTCAGACCTGAACCTATTATGTTGTCGCCAATATATGTGTATTCTTCATCCTATCTTGCAAGTTGTAGTCACCTACTATGTGTTATGACCCGGCAACCCCGGAGTGACAATAGCCGGAACCACTCCCGGAGATGACAATAGTATGAGGAGTTCATGTATTCACCAAGTGTTAATGCGTTGGTCCGGTTCTTTATTAAAAGGAGAACCTTAATATCCCGTAGTTTCCATTAGGACCCCGCTGCCACGGGAGGGATGGACAATAGATGTCATGCAAGTTCTTTTCCCTAAGCACGTATGACTACATACGGAATACATGCCTACATTGGATTGATGAACTGGAGCTAGTTACTTATCTCTCCGTGTTATAACTATTGCATGATGAATAACATCCGGTATAATCACCCAATGCCTACGAGTCTTTTACTACTGGTCCTTGCTATGTTACTTTGCTGCTACTTCTGTCACTGCTGCTACTGTTACTCTGCTGCTAGTGCTGTTACTTTGCTGCTACTGCTGTCACTGCTGCTAC